>NW_006921851.1:4363975-4364635 GCF_000298275.1 Orycteropus afer afer | reverse complement strand
CGTTGCATAGTATTCCATTGTGTGAATGTACCAAAGTTTGGTTATCCATTCCTCAGTTGTTGGACATTTAGGTTGTTTCCAAGTTTTGGCTATTGGAAATTTAATATGATTCATAAATTTTATTTGTGCCTTCCTAATCCTTTATGAAAAAAGCAAAGCAAAAATATTTAATATTTTTCTACAATTCTTTATCCATATCCTTTGGCCCTAGCTGTTGCAGGATTCAAAATTGCTTGGATTTTAGAAAGGAAATGCAGTGCATATATAGACTATCATGTAACTTCAGCAGGGTCTGAAGCAGCACTCTGTAATCAATCACATTAATATTTCTGCAATGAATCATATGAGATTTTACACGAAGTAAAATAAAGACTAGAAATAGTCTCACATCAGTTCAGGTCAAGTTTTGCAGCCAAAAAGTTTGCCACATGCTTAACAGAAAGTTTTCTATTTTCACAGACTTCAGAATTGCTTCAAGGGACTGTAGACCCATGACATGTCCTCATACGTGCCCCCACTAATAATTCTTTTGTGGTATATACCAATCTAATACGAATAAATTAAAATAAAAGGAAGTCCACGTGTACAGCCTCCATTTGTGTGGTTGAAAAAAGGTGTTTGCAATGAACAAGTCATTGGTCTTGCAAAATTCTACCATAC
>NW_006921851.1:4355723-4363279 GCF_000298275.1 Orycteropus afer afer | reverse complement strand
TGCACCAGGTGCATCTCTCTGGGTTTTAAACACCAGAGGCTCAGCCTCAAAACTCATGCCTACATGTCACCACAGTAGGACAAACCAACAGACAAGTTTGTCCTGCTGTTGAGACCTCTCATATCACCCCCACCTAGGTCCCTGTGGCTGACTGTTCTGTCTGGCTTCCTGGTTTTTAATCCCCTTTCTCCTGCTCTTCTGGCCTGCTTCTTTGGGTGTCCCTGAGTTGTCTCTCCTCACCTGTATCCTGGGGCTGACTGCTCTTCTGTCCGGGTTCAAGGCTTTTATCCCCTTTCTCCTGCTCTTCCGGCCTGCTACTCTGGGCGGGCCTGAGTTGTCTCTTCTCATCTGTAACCCTGGGGCTGACTGCTCTTCTGTCCGGGTTCAAGGCTTTTATCCCTTTTCTCCTGCTCTTCTGGCCTGCTGCTCTGGGCATCCCTGTGTTGTCTCTCCTCACCTGTAACCCGGGGTTGACTGCTCTTCTGTCTGGTTTCAAGGCTTTTATCCCCTTTCTCCTGCTCTTCCGGCCTGCTACTCTGGGCGTCCCTGAGTTGTATCTCCTCACCTGTAACCCTGGGGCTGACTAAAACTAGGCAGTGCATTTATCAGTTTGCACCAGTTCTGCCCCTTTGGGATCCTCATAACATCTTAAATCCTGCAAGTTCCTGGCATGGTAGTTAATGCAGAGCTGTGTCCAGAAATACAAGAAGTACAGGTATCTTACTGTGACTAAGAACAAAATAACCTGAGGGAAATTTGTACAAAGAGGTTCAAGAAGTATCTTATCCTCCAGTCATCCATCAGGCCTGGAGTGGCTTCCAGCCACACAATAGTCAGGTATGTAAGGTGAACATGTATCCCAGCTAGGTACACTTCTTAGAACAATCAGTCATGGGAGACCAGAAGGGCAGTATTTGCACAGGGAGATAGCTCAGAGGGCAGGAATGCATAGGAAAGAAGGACACAGGGAAAAGGTAAACACAGGGAGGGTGTGGGAAGAGAGTTGGTATATTACAGGGATTACAATCAGTGTCATGAAACAAAATGAGTATGAACTGCTGTGTGGAAAATGAATTTGCTCTGTAAATTTCACCCAAATAACAATTGGAAAAAAAAAAAAAAAAAAAGTATCTTATCTCCTTCTCCTTAAAAATAACCTTCCCAGTATTTCATTTCATTGTTGTTGTTGTTATGTGCCATGGGGTCATCTCTGACTACTCATAGCAACATTATGTACAACAGAATGAAACACTGCCCAGTCTTGTGCCAGCCTCACTAACCCTACTATACCTGAGCTCATTGGTGCAGCCACCAAGTCTATCCATCTTGTTGAGGGTCTTCCCTTCTTTCATTGACCCTCCACTTTACTAATCATGACATCCTTCTCCAGGGATGGTCCCTTCTGACAACATGACCAAAGTAGGTGAGACAAAGCCTGGCCGTTCTCGCTTCCAAGGAGCATTCCGGCTGCACTTCTTCCAGGACAGATCTGTTAGTCCTTTTAGCAGTCCATGGTACTTTCAGCATTCTTTGCCAACACCACAACTCAAAGCATCAACTTTTCTTTGATCTTCCATATTCATTGTCCAACTCTCACATGCATATGAGGTGATTGAAAATACCATGGTTTGGGTTAGGTGCATCTTAATCTTCAAGGAGAAGACTTTGCTCCTCAGCGCTTGAAAGAGGTCTTTTGCAGCAGGTTTGATTTCATTACTGCCTGTAAATAGTGAACAAGGGATTGTCAGTCTGTGCCCAATGTTCACGTTTACCAGAAATGTATTCCATGTGTGTAGCTGTACAGTTCACTCTTGATTAGCAATATGGGATTGTGGGAGGAACATTTATATTAACAGACCGTTACTTGTAATGATCTGTTTTCAGAAATTAGGAGCAAGATGAATCAGGTTAAGTTTTAACTACTTCTATTATATTCATATTTTTGCTTTGCTTTTTTCATAAATGACTAGGAAAGTACAAATAAAATTTATTAATCATATTAAATTTCCAGAGGTAGTTACCTTCAGTCACCATTTTTATTTCATTTAAAGATGTTTTTAAATGGGATCACTTAGTACAACCATCTCATTTTCCAGTGAGGTACTTAAGACCTGGGGAGGTTATGTGATTTGCTTATGCTCCCCGTCTTAGTCAGAATTGTCTAGAGTAACAGAACCAGTGATCTCTCTCTCTCTCTCTCTCTCTATCATTTATCTATCATCTATCTATCAATTTCTACCTTCAAGTGGAAGTCCTAATGATTTAAAAATGTCACTCACTGGCTGTTAAGAGGAGGAGAAGTGAGAAGCCTGAATAATCCTCAAAATCAAGATGTATAACATCAAGGGACCATTTATTTGCCTTTATGATGCCATACCCAGCAGCATTTAATACTTTCTAAGTTAATAGTTGCTGCTGACTGTGCTATTCAAAATATGAAACTTAGATGCTCAATTAAAATCAAAACATTGCATTGTTTTACTTCACTATATCTAGTAATCAAAACAGTCATTCCACTGGAGAAGAAAATTAGAAAGGACTGACAAGATTTATTCTTACAATTGTGCTTTATAATTGATTGATTGATTGCTGCCAGTCTAATGTTAGCTAATGTCTTGGGTACATGGAAAATTGGATTTGATTAGCTAGTACAGATCTTTAGGATGTAAATGAAATTAAACTAAAATAGTACAATATCTTCTCAATTATATGGTACATTATCCATATTACATATCATATCACATATCCATATTACAACAGCTTATTGATGGAAAAATTGTTTAAAATAAAGAGGTGCAAAAAGGGTATGGTGACAGCATCCTCTGACCTCCTCTAACTTTACAAAGGGAAGAAAGAATCAGCATCAGTGTCAACATCCCAAGCCTGGTTCCTATGAGGTCAAAGTCAAGACATGAGGCCATCCTCTAACTTTTTATCAGTTCTGACAACAATTGTCCCTCCCATGACACTCTGTTGGGGTCAATAATTCATTGCAATGGTGTCACAGAACTCACACACAATACTCATGATTATGGGTTTTAATAGGGAAATAACAGATTACATTTCAGGTTCAGGAATGCTCAGGGTACAATTCTTCAATCAGTACAACCTCCCCTCTGCCATGCCCATAGGTGTGTTTCTCTCTGGCCCTTAACCTCTTGCCCTGGCCTCTGCCCTGCTCAGGCAAGTATTACAAAACTCTTTTAGCTCTGCCGATAGGTGTACCCTACTCTGTCAGAAAGCCTCTTGCCCAAAGGCATTTAGCTTCTCACTTCCTGAGCTGGCAACCCCACCATTCTGTCTTATGCTGGTCTCATGGTTCTGCTGCCTCTGCTACCACTTTCTCTCTGCAATATCTCTATGGGATATATTTGCCAGGAGATCCAGCACAGGGATCTCAGGTGCAAGGATGTGCTTCTCTCCCAGCACTTCTCTCATGATGATAGTGGGATCATCATGCCTCTGGGGTGGCTCATTTTAAGCCTAGCGAATGGCAAAACTGACCAGTCCCCACATTAGCATACCATACACCTTATTTTCATGGTTCCACTCCCACAAGGGTGCCATGTCCCTTATTTACACTGTTAAAAAGCTATCCAATCCCCTTGGTGGACCACAAGAACCTCACATTTATATAGTCACACCTAGTCATAGTCCCAAAGCAAGGCCAGAGGCTGACTGTGGGACAGACCATCAACTGCTCATATGCAAGTTCAGGTTTAAGCTGAAGACAATTAAAACAAGTCCACAAAAGCCAATATATTACCTTGATTATATCCCTCCTAAATTTAGAGACCATGTAAAGAATAGATTTGATGCACTGAACACCAGTGACTGAAAACCAGAGGCACTGTGGAATGACATAAAGAACATTATCTATGAGGAATGCAAAAGGTGATTTAAAAGACAGGAAAGGAAGAAGAGACCAAAATGGATGGCAGAAGAGACTCTGAAACTTGCTCTTGAATGGAGAATAGCTAAAGCAAATGGAAGAAATTACAAGAAAAAAGACCTGAACAGAAGATTTCAAAGAGCAGCTTGAAAAGACAATGTTAATTATTACAATGAAATATGCAAAGACCTGGAGTTAAAAAACCAAAAGGGAAGAATATGTTCAGCAATTCTCAAGCTGAAAGAACTGAAGAAAAGAGTCAAGCCTTGAGTTATAATATTGAAAGACTCTGTGGGCAAAGTATTGAATGATGCAGGAAACATCAAAAAAAAAAAAAAAAAAAAACCATGAAGGAATACACAGAGTCAGTGCACTAAAAAGAATTGGTTGATGTTCATCTATTTCAGGAGGTGGCATATGATCAAGAACCAATGGTACTGAGGGAAGAAGTCGAAGCTGCCCTGAAGGAATTGGTGAAAAACCAGGCTTCAGAAATTGATGGAATACCCATTGAGATGTTTCAACAAATGGATGCCGTGCTGAATGCACTCACTTGGCTATGCTGAAAAATTTGGAAGACAGTTACCTGGCCAAATGACTGGAAGAGATACATATTTGTACCTATTCCAAAGCAAGGTGATTCCACAGAATGTGAAAATTATCAAATATCATTGATACCACACACAAGTAAAATCTTGCTGAAGATAATTCAAAAATGATTGCAGCTGTATATTAACAGAGAACTGCCAGAAATGCAAGCTGGATTCAGATGATATGGAATAAGGGATATCACTGCTGATATGTCACATAGATCTTGGCAGAAAGCAAAGAATACCAGAAAGATGTTTACTTGTGTTCTATTGACTATGCAAAAGCATTTGATTGTGCGAACCATAAAAAATTAGGGATAACATTGTGAAAAATGAGGATTCTAGAATACTTAATTGTGCTCATGAGGAACTTGTACATAGACCCGAAGGCTGTCATTTGAACAGAACAATGGAATACTGCAAGTTTTAAAATCAGGAAGGGAGTGTGTCAGGGTTGTATCCTTTCACCATATTTATTCAGTCTGTATGCTGAGCAAATAATCCAAGAAGTTGGACCATCTGAAGAAGAATGTGGCATCAGGAATGGAGGAAGGCTCACTAACAACCTGCAATACACAGGCAACAACACATCCTTGTTTGCCGAAGGTGATGATGACTAGAAGTACTTACTGATGAAGATTAAAGACTACAGTCTGCAGTATGGATTACACCCCAACATAAAGAAAACAAAAATCCTCATACCTGGAACAATAAGCAGCATCATGATAAATGGGGATATGATTGAAGTTGTCAAAGAGTTTACATTACTTGGATCCACAATCAACACCCATGGAAACAGCAGTCAAGAAATCAGACATCGTATTGCACTGGACAAATCTGCTGCAAAAGACCTCTTTAAAGTGCTGAAGAGCAAAGATGTCTCATTGAAGACTAAGGTGTGCCTAGTCTAACCATGGGATTTTCAAATGCCTCATATAGATGTGAAAGTTGAACAATGAATAAGGAAGACTGAAAAAGAGATGATGCTTTTGAGTTGTGGTTTTCGCAAAGAATAATGAAAGTACAATGGACTGCCAGAAGAACTAACAAATCTGTCCTGGATGAAGTGCAGCCAGAATGCTCCTTGGAAGCAAGAATGATCAGACTTCATCTCACCTACTTTGGTTATGTTGTCCGAAGAGACCATTCCCTGGAGAAGGCTATCATGCTTGGTAAAGTGGAGGGTCAATGAAAAAGAGGAAGGCCCTTAACAAGATGGACTGACAGTGGCTGCAACAATGGTCTCAGTATGGCAAAGATTGTGAGGCTGGCACAGGACCGAGCAGTGTTTCATTCTGTTGTATATAGGGTCGCTATGAGTTGGAGCCAACTCCATGGCATGTAACAACAACAAACCTAGTCATTTGGCGAGAATTACAAAGACCATGGCTGGAAGAGTCATATTAATTCACCACACTGTAAGAAGTTTTTAAAAATGTAAAGATTTGTTGGTTTCCCGGGGTGGGAGGGGAGGGGAGGAAACACTGCAGAAATAAAATTAAAATGTAAAGAATGATAGAGTTATACTTTATAATTGAAGAAAACTTTGAAGTATATATCCTGCAAAGTGTCAACAGTTTATGATAGTGCATTATATTCAAATATCATCAATAGTAAAGAGAATGTCAAAGTGCATTCCCCTGGAGAACCTTTAGATGGGCTTTGCCTCCATTATTACATTGTAAGAAATGTGCTTCCTTCCTTTTGAACTTATTTCCAAGTTTTGGAAAGCTTTGAAAGTAGTCTCCCTCTTTAGTAGATTGAACTGTGCCCCTCACCCAAAAGGTATGTCCATCCTAACTCCTGGAACCTATGAATGAAATCTTATTTGGAGAAATGGTTTTTGCATATGTAATTGAGGATTTTGAGATGAGATCCTGAATTAGAATGGGCTATAAATTCAATGACAAGTATCCTTATAAGAGAAGAGGAAAAGACACATTGGAAAAGGAGGCCATGTGACAGTGGAGAAAAAGATTAGAGAGATGCAGTTGTAAGCCAAGGAGTGCCAAGGATTGTCTTCGGCTATCAGAAACTAAAGAGGCATGGTGTAGATTCTCCCTCAGAGCCTCCAGAGGAACCAACCTTGCCAGCGTCTTAATTTCAGATATCTGGCCTCCAGAACTGCGAGAGAATAAATTTCTGTTGTTTTAAGCCTCCAAGTTTGTGGTAATTTGTTACAGCAGCCACAGGAAATTAATATAGCCCTCTATGTGAACATAAGTAATATTTGAAGATTATTATCACAGACTGTTCTGGTTACCCAGTGCTGCTTTGACAAGAATAAACCACAAATGGGATGGCCTTAACAAACAGGAGTTCGGAGGCTTTACATCCAAGTTCAAAGTGCCAGGCTCTTGGGGCTGGGTGAAAGCCCCACAACCTTGGGGTCCAGCTCTGCCTCCTGCTCCTGGCCCATTGGAGCTAGAGGCATTTCCTCACTGCTGGCTGCTAAAGCTGAAGCTGAGAAGCCCAAGGTTGACAATTAAAAAGGCACAGTCCCGATGTTACCAAACCACACAGCAGGCCATTAATTTAAGTCCATTGTAAGTCCCAAGGTCGGCAGAGCATGGCAAGCTGCTTAACACGGCTACATGCAGGGTCCAAGCAAGCCATAGGCTAGTGACCATTCGCCATATACAGGAAGCAGACCACATTCCCTAAGGCAGTTACTCAGCTGCTCACAGTAGATTCCACCATGGAGTTGACTACCAGTCTCATCAAGGGGAACACTACATCCAGCTGCCCGGCCACTCAATCAGGCCCAGCCAAGTTGACACACAAACTAAACTACCACACAGACCAAGGCTGGTCTTCTTAATTTTTGTATGATCATTATACAGGGGCAGCAAGGGTGTCATATTAATCTATTAACTATAATTCTCAATGTATCTGTGGATGGAAAGTAATTACTTTGATATTTAATTAAATTTAAAAATTAGAGTTCCGGCAAGATGGCGGACTAGGCAGAAGGATTGCAAAGACCCTCTTCAACAAAGAAAAGGGAAACCAATTAACACAGACACAGAAGATAATCTTGGACCCCTGAACCTTGAAGGGAAGGATACAGAATT
>NW_006921851.1:4335478-4348003 GCF_000298275.1 Orycteropus afer afer | reverse complement strand
TAAATTTTGGTCAATGACATGAGACAAAGTATATTATGTGAACTGCTGTATGAAAAGTGAATTTACTCTGTAAATCTTCACCCAAATCAAAAAAAAAAAAAAAATTAAAAAATTACTTGGAAGACTCTTTATCTCAGTATAAGACTTTTAATGAGCACTCCATTTTTTTAAGGGAAAAAAAAATGTGCAATTAGTAATAGTTTTTTCCTCCCCATACATATGTGTGTGTTTCCATGTATGCACAGTGTCATTAGGAGAGAACAGTAAGATATTTGCTCATAATGCTCAGTTGTTTATTTAGAGTCCCTGACTGTCCAAAATTACTGCAGCCACACTCCTTAAGTTCCTTCCTATCTCTTTTAAGAAGTTCAGTAGATATTTGCTCCTGGAAGTCTCAAGAGCTGCTCAAGCTCAAGCATATATGAGTTAGTATGGGTTCTCTAGAGAATCAAAACCAATGAAACTTATATAAATACGTATATAGAGAAATTTACTTCAAGGAAATGGCTCACACAATTATGTGGTCTGGCAAGTCCCAAATCCTAGTGTCAGACAAAAGGCTTTAGACCTCTGTGGACTCGTGTGGTTGCAAGGGCTGATGGACCCAAAGTCTGCAAGTAAATTGCCAGGCTACAGACTTCTGCAGGCTTACATCCCCAAAACCAGAGGTCAGGTGATGAGAAGAATATAAGAGTCAAGAAAAAGAGTCCACTTATATTTGGCAATTAAGTGCTACCACTTGGCTTCTGCTGCCTCAGTATCTAAGCACCATCATTGTAGTTAGGTGTCTTAATTTAGTTAGGTGAGTTCCCAGTGTAATATCTGCTCTGTATAGAAGAGCAATTGCAAAAGTCTTAACAGAAGACTCCTTTCACAAATTTAATCCTCACAGTTATAGTAAAAGTTGTGACTTCTGGGCATTCCATGGGTAAGTCTGTGGGTCCCACATGATAAATCCACTTTAAAATTCCAATTTTCCTAAGCTTTTGACTTGTTCTATATATATCAAGGCAGTCTGGCATTTCAATTTCATTTACTGTAGTCCACCCTTTGGTGACCTATCAGTCAACCAAACCAAATAAACTATGGACTAGTGACAGTAGTGTCACTAAGGTTGGTCACACAGTACAGTAACTCATGCTGTCACCTCCCTCCCAAGGACCTCTACCCACCACACTATACAGAATCCTTAGTAACATTTATTATCAATTTTAACCATAGAATAATATATGATATAGTTGCAATTGCTTAAATATAATAGCTCTTAGATTATATGAATACTAATAACAAAATTGTTTTATACAATCTTTCTACATTGAATTGCAACATTATTAGTTAAAACATTATTTGTAACTGGGTGGAAGAATTTTTAAATTTTTCTCCTTTTCCTTTAATTCCTGTTTCATTCTCAGAAAACTTATAAGTTCATAGATACTATTTGCCACAATATCATAGCTAAAACACAAACTTAGACAAAATTAGTGATTATGCACATACTGGCAGCAACTAAAACAACAGTGCATGCAAGTGAAACCATGTGATCCAAAGGGTCATTGTAATTGGATAATAATGACAGCTCTGACCAGAGCATATTAAAAAGTTCCAAAGGTAAATTAGCATTATTTTAGCCTTATAGATATATTGATACATGTAAGCCAGGCTTACAAAAACCATTTTTGCTCTTTAACTACAGGGATATTTTTTATAAAAAAAATAATAAATTTCTGCTGAAACACTATACAAAAATTTCATAAACAGTTATTTTAGTGTCACTTCCTCTGATAGTATAAAAGATGTGGTCTAAACAAACTCACTGTCCAGTCAATTCCAACTCATAGCGACCCCTTTTTGGGTTTCTGAGGGGGTATCTCTACGGAAGTAGATTGCCCAATCTTCCCATGCACAACTAAAAAAAAAAAAAAAGTAATCAATGTCATGTAATCAATTTTGCATGTAGAAATTGTTGAACTGATGTATGTTCTGCTGTGCATATTTTCAACTACAACAAAAATAGAATAAATTATATGATAAAAGAGAAGTGAGGTGTTATGACCATTAATTATTAATTTTCCTCCATTTATACTTTATTAATCACTTATTTATATCAGCATGAACTCATAGATATTTCTTTTATACTTTGGGTTATAACTCAGTATTACATTATTTTATTGCTCAAATTATATCTTTGACCCTTGATAGCTCTTTCAGTTGGCTACTGGGCAACTTTGACATGCTCCATCATTGTGGATTTGTGTGTGTGTCTGTTTTTGTTTGTTTGGCTTTTTTTTTTTTTTTTTTTAACCTGAAACAGGTTATTTTCTGGCACAACAAGATGCTTCAGGATCATCTTGTATATTTACTGCCCTGTTCCTAGAATCATCCATTTCTTCAAGGGGTCCTGATTCATATTATTGAAGAATGGTATTAGAAACCAAAACCTGGTTATAATATGTGCACACATTACCACTGATATATTTCTTTTAGGCCTTCTCAGCTGACAGAGCAAAGAAATACATGTAACATGTAAGTATACACATATCTACAAATATTTCTACATGTAACCATCTGTATCTATATTAAGTTAAACATGAGTTCTTATTGATGTTTAACTGTAATCCATTTGCACACAGATCATCATAGCCTCCTCCCCTTGCTTATCTATAAATTCCCACCCCAACATGTGAGAAATCTGGATCCCACCATCTGTAATCCATTTATTAAATTATTCAATTCCAGTATACAAGTATTGCAGCACTGTAACTGTTAATCCATACACTCATGGAAAACAACTTTATCAATTAGAGGACAATACTGTGTGCAGTTCCTTTTGCCTTTAGTCTTACAGATGCCACTCATTTCTAAGTTACATAGGTCAGCTCCTTTTCTCTCCATTCTCTTTAGTGAGATTGTTTCATTTGTTTTTTATTCAAGTGGATTGTCTTGTCACAAAGACATGTTTCTGGGATCCCACAAACTCCTAAATGATTTCTTTAGATTTGCATATATTCAGGTTTATTCTTTATGCTATAAAACTCTATGGAGTTTGAAAAACATACAGTGTCATCATAACAATCGTTTCACTGCCTTGAAAATCCTCTGTGTTTAACCTATTCACTCCTCCTTCACCTCCCTCTGACTCAATGTGTCTTTTTACTTCACTTAGAAATGTGTATCTAAGGTTGTTCCCTGTCTTGATAGGCCATTTATTTTTATTGCTGAATAATATCCATTGTATGAATATATAGCAGATTACTTACCCATTCACCTATTCAAGAACATATTGCTTGCTTCTAAGTTTTGGTGATTATAAACAAAGCTACTATACCATTCTCATTCCAGTTTTGTTTTTGTTTTTGTTTTTGTTTTTGGTGGATATGAGTTTTCAAATCAATTGGACAAATACCTCCATTTGTTAATGGGGCATAACTCAAAATGGGAAGATACAGCTGCAAACATTCATTAATAACTGGGACATGGATTGTATAAAATATGAATCTAGGAAAACTGAATTTGTCAAAAAAAAAAAAAAAGAAAGAAAGAAAGAAAGAACACATAAAGGTCAACATCCCAGACATTAGTGAGCTAAAATGGGCTGGTTTGGGCCATTGTGATCTACTCTGCAGGAATGACAAATTGAATAGGAATAGTGTAGTATTCACTATCATAAAAAAAGTTTCAAGATTATTCTGAAATACAATGCTGTCAGTGATAATATCCACACATCTATAAAGAAGACTGTGTTAGGCTGGGTTCTCTAGAGAAGCAAAACCAATAAAGCTTATACAGAGAGAGAGAAAAAGAGAAATTTATCTTAGGAAAATGGCTCACACACTTATAGAAACTGGTAAGTCCCATGTTCTTGGATCAAATGTCAAGCTGGAGGTTCTTCTCAACTCATGCAGCTGCAAGGGCTGACAAGCTCAAGGTTGGCAGGCAGTATACTGGCTGTTGAATTCAACGAATGATGAATCCAATATCTCCAGGCTGAATGGTGGATTGTTCTCTCATGGACAGTTGTAGGCAGCACAATAGGATCCTTATCCACAGAAGAGTGTCTCTTTCCAAGGATGTTAATAAATATATTGGAGGCAGGCCACACCCCTAGGGAAACTCCCTTTCAATGGATTGGCTGCTCAAAACATATAGTCTGATCCCATCATGGTAATAACCCACGTCACAATTGCTTAACCACACAGAATTGTGGTCCAGCCAAGTTGACACACAGCTCCAACTATCACAGTCCACCCCTTGTCAATTTGGCAGTTGCACACATCTTCTTAACTGTATATAACCTCTAAATAAGGACAATTATAAATTCATATTTGTGCCTAACATGATATGCTAACACACGTACAACCAAAACACATTAACCTTATTTATAAATAATAACAGAAGGAAACAAAAATATTTGATGCACATGTACAATAAAGAAATATAACAATCACAGTCCTTGTTTCTGCAACTGGTCACATGGTCATAGCTGATAACAGAACTACCCTCTTCCATCATCCATTCCGTATTTCCTTTGCCCTCAGCAAGTGCCTCAGCTGATTGTGGTTCTTTCCCTGGTGGGGTGACCCAAACCTTCATTTCTGAAGGGTCTGGGCCATTAGTAGTCATATCAGAATTGGGTTACTGTAATTTTCCACTGACTTTAATCAGAGGGCATGGCAGTACTAAGAGACGTCCTAAAGAATCTCCTTTATTCCAGACATATTCTTCTTTACATTCATTATGTAATGTCAATCCAATTTCCTCTTCAGAATTGGGATCTGTCACACTAGATAGTACAGTAAAGCCCTTCTTTGTCTGTTGATCCAGAGGCATAAGGAAGCCAAAATGGCCAGATGGCATTCTTAACTTCCAGTTCAATGCAATCAGTATTGTGTCTCCATATGGGAGTGCTCCTCCCTTTGTGACTAAGGTCTCCAGACCTGCAGAGCATAAGATAGCAGGGACAGGAAACAAAAATTTTTTGAGTGGGTCACTAAGGTTACGTAATAGTGAGTGGTGCCACTCCAGTTTCCACCCCTTGGTTCCTGGACCCGTGAATCCTGGCTATTGGAGAAACAGAACTATATATTGGATGCTGGTTTAGAGCATATACAGCCTCCTGGAGAACATTGCCCCAACCCTTCAAGGTACTGGCACCTAGCTGGTTCCATAATTGTGTTTGCAGTAGGCCATTCCATTGTTCTATCCCCATTAGGATGATGGGGAACATGGTAAGACCAGTGAACTCCATGAGCATAGGCCAATTGCTGCACTTCATTTTCTGTGAAATGAGCCCCTTGATATGAATCAGTGGCTGTGTGGGATACCATGATGGTGGATAAGGCATTCTGTAAGTCCACAAATGGTAATTTTGGCAGTAGCATTGTGTGAAGGGAAGGCAAACTCATATCCAGAATAAGTCTCTATTCCCCTAAGAACAAAACGCTATCCTTTCCATGATGGAAGTGGTCCAATGTAATCAACCTGCCACCAGGTTGCTGGTTGATCACCCTGAGGAGTGGTTCCATATCGCAGACTCAGTGTTGGTCTCTGCTGCTGGCAAATGGGGTACTCAGCAGTGGAGGTAGCCAAATCAGCTTTGGTAAGTGAAAGTCCATGTGGCAGAGGCCATGCATAACCTCCATCCCTGCCACCATGGCCACTATGTTCATGAGCCCATTGAGCTCATGAACATGACAGGAGTAGCTGGGGAAAAAGAATGGCTGGTTTCCACTGAATGTGTCATCTTATCCACCTGATTGTTAAAGTCCTCTGAGGAGGTCATCTTTTGGTGGACATTCACATGAGACACAAAGATCTTTACTCCGTTGGCCCATTCAGAGAGATCTAACCACATACCTCTTCCCCACACATCCTTGTCACCAATTTTCCTATCATGCTCCTTACAAGTCCCAGACAATCTAGCCAAGCCATTAGCTACAGCCCATGAATCCATATACAATCACAAATCTGGCCATTTCTTGTTCCACACAAAGTAAACAGCCATGTGCATGGCACAAAGTTCTGCCCATTGAGACGATTTCCCTTCACCACTGTCCTTAAAGGAAGTCCCAGAAAGGGGCTGCAGTGGTGCTGCTGTCCACTTTCGAGTGGTACATGTGGATCGTACAGAACCATCTGTAAACCAGGCATGAGTTTTCTCTTCCTCAATCAACTGGTTATAAGGAACTCCCCAAGTGTTAGACTGGGTTCTCTAAAGAATCAAAACCAGTAAAGCTTATATAGAGACAGAGAGAAAAAAAAAATTATCTTAGGAAAATGGCTCACACACTTATAGAGGCTGGCAAGTCCAAAGTTCTTGGATCAAATGTCAAGCTGGAGGCTTTTTCCAACTCTTGCAGCTGCAGGGGCTGAGGAGCTCAAGTTTGGCAGGCAGTATACTGGCTGTTGACTCCAACAAGTGACAAATCCAAGATTCCTAGCCAAGTGGTGGATTGTTCACTCACAGACAGTTGTAGGCAACACAACAGAATCCCGATCCACAGAAGAATGTCTCTTTTCCCAGGATGTCCATAAATATACTGGAAATAGGCCACATCCCTAGGGAAACTCCCTTTCGATGGATTGGCTGCTCAAAACATATTCATCTGATCTCATCATGGGAATAACCACATCACAATGGCTTAAACCACACAGAATTGTGGTCCAGCCAAGTTGACACACAGCTACAACTGTCACACCCCATGAGGCCACAGGTACAGATTGGGAGAGAGAAAGCAATGTGACTGGATTAGAGACCATAGGCATTTGGGCCACTTCCTCATGCAACTTACTTGTGCCTTCAGGTCCTGCTCAAGCCCAATCTCTGATATACCACTTCCATTTAATGATGGAGTGCTGCTGTGCACATCCACCTTTATGACTCTGTGGGTCAGACAACATCCAGTTCATGAAAGGCAGCTCAGGCCTCATAGTGACTTCATGGCCCATTTTTAGGCATTCAGTCTCTATTAAAGCACAGTAACAAGTAAATGTTCTTTCTCCAAAGAAGAGTAGTTATCTGCAGAGGATGGCAGGGTTTTGCTCCCAAATCCCAAGGATCTGAATTGTAACTCACCAATAGGGACCTGCCAAAGACTCCAAACAGCACCTCTATCTGCTATAGACACTTCAAGTACCATTGGATCAGCCAGATCATATGGCCCAAGTGGCAGCCTGAACATGTTGCAGAGCCTCTGTTGTTCTGGGCTCCACTCAAAACTAGCAGCTTTCTGAGTCACTTGATAAATAGGCTGAAGCAACACACCCAAATGAGGGATATGTTGCCTCCAAAATCCAAAGATACCCACCAGACATTGTACTTCCTTTTTAGTTGTGGGGGAAGGCAGATACAATAACTCATCCTTCACTTTTGTAGGAATATCTCAACATGTCCCACAGCATTGGACCCCTAGAAATTTCACTAAGGTGGAAGGTGCCTGAATCTTTGTTGGGTTAATTTCCCAATACAGATGACTAGCACACAGATGTCTCACCAATAAGTCTAGAGTCATTGATACTTCTTCCTTACTAGGTCCATTCGGCATAATGTCATCAATGTAATGGACCAGTATGAGGTCTTGTGGAAGGGAAAGGTGATCAAGGTCCCTACAGACTAAATTATGACATAGTGCTGGGGAGTTCATATACCTCTGAGGAAGCACTGTGAAAGTAAATTGTTGGTCTTGCCAGCTGAAGGAAAACTGCTTCTGATGGTCCTTTGAAATTCAAATTGAGAAAATGGCATAGGCCAGATCAATAGCTTCATACCAAGTACCAGGAGATGTACAAATTTGCTCAAGCATAAAACCATATCAGGAACAGCAGCTGCAAGTGGAGTCACCACCTGATTAAATTTACAATAATCTACTGTCATTCTCCAAAATCCATCTGTGTTGTTGTTGTTGTTGTTGTTTGCACAGGCCAAATAGGCAAAATAAATGGGGATGCGGTGGTAATCACCACCTCTGCATCCTTTAAGTCCTTGATGGTGCCAGTAATCTCTGCAACCCCTCCAGGGATGCAGTATTGCATTTGGTTACTCTTTTTGTTGGTACAGAGAGTTCTAATGGCCTCCACTTGGCTTTTCCTACCATAATAGCCCTTACTCCACATGTCAGGGACCCAATGTGGGAATTCTGCTAATTGGTCAGTATATCTATTCCAATTATGCATCCTGGGGAAATTACTACAGGATGGGTTCAGGAAATCCCCTGGACCCACTTTGAGATGCACCTAAGCTAAGACTCCATCAATAACTTGATCTCCATATGCCCCCACTCTGACTGGTTGGCCCCAATGACGCTTTGGGTCTCCTGGAGTTAGTGTCAGTTCAGAGCCAGTGTCCAGTAATCCCCAAAAAGTCTGAGTATTTCCTTTTCCCCAGTAAACAGTCACTCTCATAAAAGGCCTCAGGACTCTTTGGGAAAGGCTGGGAGAAAGATTGACATTATAAATTCTTGGCAATGTAATGGGGTCTTTCCTCAAGGGGACCTGGCCTCCCCTTCATTCAAGGGGTTGTGGGTCTGCAAACTGACTCAAGTCTGGGAATTGATTGAGAGGCTGTGACTCTATATTCTGGTGATTCAATCTAGACTGCTGTTCATGTGAATTAGAATTCTTCTGTCTATACAGAGCAAGTAAATATTTAGTAGGTTTACCATGTATTTCACTATTAGGAACACCATGACTAAGTAGCCAATGCCATAATTCCACACCAGTCAGAATACTCTGATTATTGTTCTGACTCTGCTGTCCTTTATGGTAACCATGCACACTTTGCCTTTGTCAATTAATTGCTGCCACTTGGTCCCTACTACCAAGGGGTCCAATCAGCCCCATCGTAGTTAAGTGTCTTAGTTCAATTAGGGCAGTTCCCACTGTCAAATCTGGCTTACATAAATAGCAATCACAGCAGTCTTCAAGGATGCTGGGGCTCCCTTCACAAATTTATTCCTCACCATACTGGTGAAAGGTGTATCCTCTGTACTCTCCATTTCTCACTCTAGGGGTCTAATCTGATAAATCCATTCTAACAGGCCAATTTCCCTAAGCTTCTGGATACCTTCTTCTACATTACAGCAAGGCAGGTCTGGTACTTTAACTTCATTTAAGGTAGGCCACTGCATAATCCATGCTTCAGTAAGCCAATCAAATAAACAAATCCTTTACTAACCTCTCTGGCTGAAACATTGAATGATGAATCCATACTTGCTGTCGTTGTTGTTTTTATGTGCCGTCGAGTTGGACCCAAATCATAGCAACCCCTCCTTGGGTTTCTGAGTCTGTATCACTATAGAAGTAGATTGCCCAATCTTCCTTCTGAGGAGTGGCTGGTGAGTTTGAACTGCTGGCCTTCTGGTTATCAGTCAAGTGCCTTAGGCACTATGCTACCAGAGCTTCTGAATCCGTACTTAGTGGGCCTAAATCAATAAACTCAGACTGATCCAATGTTACATTCCTTGCACCATTATTCCATACCCTCAGTAGCCAATCTCATACATATTCTCCAGGTTTCTGTCTGTACATGTTAGCAAAATCAAGTAGGTCTTTTCAGGTGTAGCGTATCACCTCCTCAGTCATATTTTGTATTTTACCTTTTGGGGCTCGCTTGCACTCAACTTTAGTTATAGTCTAGCAGCAACAATGGGTGGTTGGGGAAGTTCCTGAGAACATTCAGCCATGTCTTCCATGGCCTCTGCCTCAGGCAATGACCCAGCAGGAGCAGTTGGGTTAATCCCATCAAACTGAGGTGGAAGGGATAATGGTTTTATAGTAATCTCTTCAGGTGGGATGGATTCAACAGAATTTACAGGCTCTATATCCTCATCTTCCTGACTATCTGCCCATATGTTTCCATTCCACATTTCAGGATCTGATTTTTTCCCAATCAATGCCCTCACTTTATCTTCAGACACCATTCTGGGTTGGCAATTTAATTTGCATTGTAATTCAGCCACCCTTACAATAAGACTCTGGGTTTGGTTTTCGGCAACATCAGCTCTGTTACTAGAAGAAATAAGGCTTTCTTTCAGAGCACAACTGGAAACATTGAGGTCTTTTATGCAGTGCTTAAGTTGTGACTCAGCAGCCCTGAACTCATCTCGTCTTTCACCACTTTGTCTAGCATAAGTAGGACCAACCAACCAGCTTCCTTATACTCCTCATGCTGACAAAATTGCAGAAAAGTATCAAATATGTGATCACCCAGAGTGTCACCTCTCACAAGTACTTGATCTATTGGTGGTGTTATTTTGCATATTAATGTTACCACCTCACACCATGGATTACCAGGGCCCTCTTCACTAACAGAGGCAGAGTCACCAGTGCTATTATGATTAATCAAGTTGGAGAACAAAACCAGAATCTGTGAGAAACAATGTAGGAAGCCCATCCTTATGGTTTTGTCTCTCTAGAACCACTCCCAGTACCAAATGTGTTAGGCTGGGTTCTCAAGAAAAGCAAAACCAGTAAAGCTTATATATACATATAGAGAAAGAGACATTTATCTTAGGAAAATGGCTCACACACTAAGAGAAGCTGGCAAGTCCATAGTTCTTGAATCAAACATCAAGCTGGAGGCTTTTCCTGACTCATGCAGCAAGGGCTGATGAGCTCAAGGTTCACAGGCAGTATGCCAGCTGTTGACTCCAATGAATGATGATACAAGATCTTCATGCCGAATGGTAGATTGTTTGCTCACGGGCAGTTGTAGGCAGCACAACAGGATCCCGATCCACATAAGAGTGTCTCTTTTCCCAGGATGTCCATAAATATGTTGGAAGCAGGCCATGCCCCTAGGGAAACTCCCTTTTAACAGATTGGCTGCTCAAAACATATACATCCAATCCCATCATGGGAATAACCCACATCACAATTTCTTAAACCATACAGAACTGTGGTCCGGTCAAGTTGATACACAGCTCCATCTATCACAAGGTCTATCTTGTTTGGGTTTTGTTGGACTTCTTAAATGGATATATTCTCATATTTCATCATACCAGGAAAATTCACTTCCAACAAATCTTTCACAATTTTTTTTTTTTTTTTTGTCATTTTGTTTGTCTCTTCCTGTTCAGGAATTTTGATGACATGTAGGTTGTTACTTTTGATGGTATTCTACCTGAACCTTAGGCTTTCTTCATTTTGATCTTTTTCTTACTGATCCCTTTCTAAAGATGTATTGAGGTATTTGCCTTCAATCTCACTAATTCTGTCTTCCATTGATTCATTTCTACTCCTTTGCTTGTTTACTGTGTTATCTATTTCTGAAAATTTAGTATTAATCTTCTGGATTTCTGTCTATAGATTTTCTATCATTTCTAATTTTTCATTTGTTTTGTTGTTCTGTGCTCACATTGTCTATTGAAATTGTTCTAGGGTTCTCTCTGTGTTTTCCTCAGTTTTGTCAGTGTTTTCCTTGATCTGTCTCTCAATTCATTGAAGGTACCTAAATATAATTCTTTTGAATTCCTTATCAGGGAGTTCCAATGCTGTGTCTTCCTCAGAGATGAGTTTTGGGTCTGTATCCTGGTCCCTTGATTCTCCTACTTTATTTTGCTTCTTTGTGTGGACTATGATGCTCTGTTGTCTCTGAGGCATTGTGACAAATTTGTGTTTATATTTAATTGGTGATTGCATGTTGGAGTGACTTGCACATGATTTTGTTTTGTTTGTATGTTATCTAAGTAAACAGGAAACTGTGTGGTGCTCCTCTATTTTTCAGTTGGCAGCATTTATACACTCACCATCTGTCTCCTTTTTTGTTGTCAGCCTCCCATATATCCCTGCCTGCTTTGGCAAATGGAGTCTATTCTTAGGTTTCTGGAATCTGAGTGAGAATGCTATCATTTTAAAATCCAAAATGGCCACCCTTTGTAAACATTCAAAATGGCTGCACCCTCAGTCACTTTAAATATACAAAAAGGCCACACCTTGTAAACAATCAAAATGGCTGCCACCTCCAGGCAGCCAAAAGTCCACAGCTCATGTTGTTTCCCTCCTTGCTGTTTCCCTTCTTAGTAATGTGCCTACTTTCTTTAAGTAAATACAACTTCCTGACCCATATTTTCTTCTACTTTCTGAATAACCTCTTTTAATGTTCCTTGCAGCACAGGTCTGCTGCCAAACAATTCCCTCAGTTTATGTTTTTCTGAGAAATCTACATTTCTCCTTCACTTTATTTTTGTGTGTGTGTGATTTGGGTGAAAGTTTACAGAGCAAATTCACTTTCATACAGCAGCTCACACACACTTTGTCTCATGACATTAACTAAAATTTACCACAATGTAACAGCTCCCCCCCACTTCCTCCCCAGAGTTACCTCTTCCCTCTGCCCTTCCCTCCATGCATTCCTGCCCCATGAGCTGTCTTCCTGTGCATACACAGCCCTTCTGTTCTCCCATTATTGATCTTTCTAAGGAGTATATCTGCCTAGTGTAAATGTTCACCTCACATGCCTGTCTTTTGTTTGGCTGGAAGCCACAGGAGTGGGTTCAATTCCAGACCTGAAGGGCAGCTAGGGGCCATAGT
>NW_006921851.1:4334284-4334963 GCF_000298275.1 Orycteropus afer afer | reverse complement strand
GTGACTACAACTTTGCCCCTTGTCAGTTCTACTATATACCTATATACCTGGGAATTCTTAAAGAACATACCAATACACTTGTAGAAACATTATCTGCCAACCCTATACATGTTCTTGTATAGGGTTGCACACTCCCCCCTACATAGACATACCTAATAGTTCAGCCTGTCCACCCACCTAGCCACCCATATATCCATGTTTGCCTTCACTGACAATGCAGTACTGTGCAAAAGGGTTCATCTTTGTTGTCTGTACCTCCTATGTACCTCTCTATGTCTTCCTCTTCCTCAACGCCACTGAGTTGATAACTCAGATTTGGTACAATGCCCTTCTCTTCACCCAAATCAATATTAGTCTCTACCTATCTAAGAGTGTTCCCTCCCTGCCCTTCATATCCCTGGTAACCAACAAAGAAAATTTCCTTCCATATAGAAACTTTTGCTTGACTTTTTACAGTAACAAACTAATACAATATTTGTCCTTCTGCGATTGACTTATTTCACTCAACATAATATCCTCCAAGTTCATCCCTGTTATGTGGTGTTTTGCAGATTCTACGTTATTCTTTTGGGTTGCACAGTAATCTATTCTGTGTATGTACCATAGTTTGGTTATCCATTCTTCAGTTGATGAACACCTAGGTTGTTTCCATCTTTTGGCTATTGTAAATAGTGCTGCA
>NW_006921851.1:4331432-4334184 GCF_000298275.1 Orycteropus afer afer | reverse complement strand
ATTTGACAGTCCCACCAACAACAGTGTATGAGAGTTCCAATCTCTCTGCATCCTTGCCAGCATTTGTTATTTTCTGTCTTGCTGAACTTTGCTACTAGTGTTGGGGCAAGATGGTATCTCATTGTTGTTTTGATTTGCATCTCTCTAATGGCTAATGATTGTGAGCATTTCTTCATATGTTCTTTAGATGCCTGAATATCCTCTTTGGTGAAGTGTCTCTTCATGTGCACCGGAAAAGAATGTATATCGTGCTGTTTTTGGGTGAAGTGCTCTGTAGATGTCTATCAGGTCAAGTTGGTAGATTGTATTATTTATTTCTTCTACATCTTTGTTGAGTTTCTTTCCAGTTCTATCTTTCTTGGAAAGTGGTATATTAAAGTCTCCCACTATGACTGTAGAATCGTCTATTTGCCTTTTCAACTCTTTTAAAGTCTGATTTATGTATTTTGGAGCTTTTTCATTAGGTCCATGGATATTTGTTATGATTATATCTTCTTGTTCAATTGATCCTTTAATCATTATATAATGTCCTTCCTTGTCTTGTATGGTGGTTTTTGTCTTAAAGGCAATTTGATTTAGAAATTAATATTGCCACTCCTTTTATGGTTGCCATTTGCTTGATACATCATTTCCAACCTTTGAATTTTAGTCTATTTTTGCCATGGTTTGTAAGGTGTGTCTCTTATAGACAGCATATTGATGGGTTTTGTTTTCGTATCCAATCTGCAACCCTCTGTGTCTTGAATGGTGTATTTAATCCATTAACATTCAGTGTATTGATTGACAAGTAGGACTATGTTGTCATTTTGTTATGTGTTTTTTCAGGTTGTTTCTGGTTTCTTTGTTCCATATAATTTTCTGTGCTGAGCTCTTTATGTTTTATGATTTGTGCTATCATTTCTTTTGTTGCTATTGTTTTAGTATTCGCTAAATATTTCTGCTTGTCCTCTTTTTTTTTATTGTGATGTGAAGATTTATAGTTTTGCTTTGAGGTTACCCTGTGATTTATAATTTTTCCCCTGAGTTTAGAACAGTCCATTTTATCTTGTAACTCTCTTGGCTTCCTCACCATTTAGAAGTTCTGTAACTACACAGTATTTTCCCTCCTTTTGGTTGTAGTTGTCCTTCTTTGGCAATTGATGTCTCTAGTTCCCTGTGCACAATCTTGCAAGCTCATTTTACTTTGAATATGTCCATAACTGTGGTTTCTAAGTTATGTCATCTTGTGTATTCATGGTCGGTTGTTATTTGCTATTTTTGGTGCTCTGTTCAAAGGAATCCTTTTAGTATCTCTTGAAAGGTTAGTATGTTTTTAATGAATTCCCTTAATTTCTGTTTATCTGGAAATCTCCTAATTTCACCACCATATTTGAGGGACAGTTTTGCTGGGTATATAATTCTTGATTGAAATTTTTTTTCTTTCAGGGTTTTACATATATCATCCCATTTTCTTCTCTCTTGCATGGTTTCTGCTGAGAAATCAGAGTTTATTCTTATTGATTTTCCTTTGTAAGTAACTTTTTGTTTTTCCCATGCTGCTTTCAGGATTCTTTCTATGTCTGGTTTTGATGAGTTTGATGATCATATGTCTTGGTGATTTTCTTTTGTGGTCTATCCTATTTGGAGTTTGTCAGACTTCTTGAATGGATATATTCTCATCTTTCATCATACCAGGAAAATTCTCTTCCAACAAATCTTTGACAATTTTTTTTTGTGTGGTTTTATTTGTTTCTTTCTGTTCCAGAATTCCAAAGACATATACGTTATTCCTTTTAAAAGTATCCCACCTGAACCTTAGGCTTTCTTCATTTTGTTTTGATCTTCTTTCTTACTGATCTTTTTCCAAAGAATTATTGAGGTATTTGTCTTCAATCTCATTAATTCTGTCTTCCATTTATTTAATTCTACTCCTTTGCCCTTTCAATGTGTTATATACTTCTGAAAATTTAATATTAGTCTTATGGATATCTATCTATAGATTTTGTATTTGTTCTAATTTTTCATTTTGTTCTTCTATTTTCTTCTGAAATTGCTCTAGGGTTTTGTCTGAGTTTTCCTTAGTTTTTCCACTGTTTGCCTCGATCTGTCTCTCAATACTTTGAAGATACCTAAATGTAATACTTTTGAATTCCTGATGAGTGATTTCCAATGCTGCTTCTTCCCCAGGGATGTTTTCTGGGTCTGTATCCTGCTCCCTTGTTTCTACTCCCTCATCTTGCTTCTTTGTGTGGACAGTGATGGTCTATTGCCTCTGAGACATTTTGATCTTTTTTTATTTAGATCTATGTAAACTGTTTGTGAAGAGCAGTTAAGGGTGAGTCTTGGTTTTCTTGGTGGTCATTTTTTGTTGGCCAGTTGGTGGAAAAGGAAGTTGTGGCTCTCACTCAATAAGTGAAGCTGCAGAAGGTGGGGGTGTAGTTGTGTCATATGGGTACAATTGTTGTCTCTCATTCAGTTAGACAAAAACAACAATCTAATAACCATCAAAAAGTAAAATCAAGTGGACAAAAAACATACCATGTAAATACACAGGAACAATAACCAAAAAAAGAAAATAGGAAAAAAAAAAAAAAAAAGGATGTAATATCTGGGGAGAGAGCAATAAGAGAAAAAAGTTATAGTAGGAGAATAATGAAGGAAAAAAATGTGAGAAATGTGAAAAGAAAAACAAGGAATGGGTAAACCACAAGAAAGAAAAAGTGGGAACCAGGAACAGGGAAGAGAGAACAAGTGAAAAGTTGAACCTCTGAAG
>NW_006921851.1:4330271-4331015 GCF_000298275.1 Orycteropus afer afer | reverse complement strand
AGGGCAGGGCAGAGCATGCAGGCTCCATCCAAGCATGTAAACTGGGATGGAATTCCTGCTGGCCCAGAAGGTAGGTAAGTGAGGTATGGCCATATCTCCATTCACCAAGAGGGTGCGAGGTATAAGAATAACAAGGGGAATATCTCACTTCTCCAGTCATCTGGCATCTAGAATGCCCTTTTGGTTCCTGGCAAGTGGAGCTTATCCTTAAGTCCCTGGAATCTGGGAGAACACTGTTGCTTTAAATATCCAAAATGGTTGAACCACTTGTAAACATTCAAAATGGCTGTACCCTCCAGACAGGCAAACGTTCACAACTCAGCCCGCCTTCCTCTTCACTGCTTCCCCTTTTATTCACCAGCCACCAGTGCAGTCATCCATGCAGCCCCTGGCTAGCAGGACCAATTTTTAGGTTAATTCTTAAGACCTAAAACCACTTGGCAATATGTAAACTGTCTGTGCCATCAGAAGGGCTGCCTGACTGCAGCTCCATATGCCTCCTTTTTATGCAAGTTCTTCTACTAGTAGGAGTTTAATCCACTTTGATTTCCTTTCCTTCAAAGCTCAGGGCTCC
This sequence comes from Orycteropus afer afer, assembly GCF_000298275.1. NCBI lineage: Eukaryota > Metazoa > Chordata > Mammalia > Tubulidentata > Orycteropodidae > Orycteropus > Orycteropus afer. The sequence goes on along the minus strand of NW_006921851.1, from coordinate 4,330,441 downwards.
AGGATTATCTTCTGTATCTGTGTTAATTGTTTCCCCTTTTCTTTATTGAAGAGGGTATGTGCAATCTGTCTGCCTATTCAGCAAATTCACTTTCCATACAGCAGTTCACATACACTTTGTCTCATGACATTGACCCCAATTTAATACAATGCAACAGCTCCCCTCCCACT
>NW_006921851.1:4307659-4323625 GCF_000298275.1 Orycteropus afer afer | reverse complement strand
ATAGGGCAATAAGAGAAAAAAGGTAGAGAAGGATAATAAGAAGAAAATTGGGAAAAATGCAAAAAGAACAAGGAACAGTGTTAACCACAAGGAAAAAAAGAAGAAAAGAAAAAAAAATTTGCAACCATGAACAGGAAAAAGAAAAAGTGCTGAAAACTAAGACCTAGGAGTGGAAGAATAAAGAATAGTAGTAAAAAGGACAAATGTATTAATAATAATAGTAGTTTTAAAACAGACAAAAACAAGCAAACTAAAAACTAGAAAAAAAGAAAAAGAAAAGAATCGGGGGAGGGTAGGGCAGGGAACCCAGGCTCTGCCTGAGCACACAGACTGGATGGAGTTGCTGCGGGCCCAGAAGGTGGGTGGTAGCGGGGGATGGCCAAACCTCCATTCACCAAGGGGTGTGGGGTATAAGAGTAACAAGGGGAATGTCGCACCTTTTCAGTTGTCCAGGTCCAGAGTGTCCTTGGGGTTACTGGCAAGCAGAACCTGTTCTTAAGCCCCTGGAATCTCGGAGAGTGCTATCTCTTTATATATCCAAAATGGTCAAGCTGCTTGTAAACATTCAAAATGGCAGCACCCTCCAGGCAGGTAAAAGTACATAGCTCAGCCCACCTTTCTCTTCGCTGGTGCTTTGTGTTTTATTCCCTAGCCACCAGAGCAGACCTCCATGCAGTACCTGGTTAGAAGGGCTGATTTTTAGGTTAATTCTTAGATACTACCACCACTCGGCACTCTCCAAGCTGTCTGTGCCATGCTGTCAGGCTCGCTCAGAATCGCTGCCAGACCACAGCTCCGTATGTCTCCTTTTTTGGTATTTTCATGCAAATTCTTTTGCTAGTTGGGGTTTAGTCCACTTCTATATCCTTTCCTTCAAGTCTCAGAGGTCCAGGATTGTCTTCTGTGTCTGCGTTAATTGGTTCCCCTTTTCTTTGTTGAAGAGGGTCTGTGCAGTCTTTCTTCCTATTCCTCCATCTTACCAGAAGTCCTTCCCTTCACTTTTGAAGGATAATTTTACTGGAAATAGAATTCTCAGTTGGTGGGTGTTTTTTTCAAGAATTTAAATATTATTATACTGGACTCCTGTAAGATGGTGGCAGGCAGGGAAGCTTTCTATAATTTTGATTAAATTTTTGTCCTGAAATGGGCTTATGTCCCTGTACTATAACTTTCAAAATATTTCTTAGCTTCCATCCACAAATTTAGGTAAGACAGGAAGGCTAGGAGGAATAGGAGCTGCTCTTCTGCTGTCCTTCTTCAAGGTCAGGTTTAAAAAAAAAAAAAATGCTATTTAGTGAGTTCTGACTCATAGTGACCCTACTGAACAGAGTAGAACTGCCCCATAGGGTTTTCAAAGCTTTATATCTTTATAGAAACAGACTGCCTCATCTTTCTGCTAAGGAGGAGTGTTTGGTGGATTGGAATCGCCCATGTTCTGTTTAGCAGCTGAATGCTTTAACCACTGTACAACCAGATCTCCTTCAAGATTGGATTAGACTCTGTTAAAGTTTTTTCCATGCATAATCGCCTTTTGTTATGGAAGATGCTGTGGATATGTTTTTAAATGACCCCCTTTCTAAAGATTATCCTTAACCCTTCACTGTGAAAAACTGCTGGAGTCCTTGGATATAAAACCCATGAAAGTGTGGGGACTGCCCTATGATTATAACTCCTAGGTGTTTCTCATTCTCATGCCAATACATTCTCAACCTCCAGCAATACATCAAAATTAACATTTCAGTGTTCAACAAAATGTAGAAATTATTGAAAAATGTCATTAACATCACGCACAAATAAAATATTGCTGAAGATAATTCAAAAATGGTTGCAGCAGTATATTAACAGTGAATTTCCAGAAATTCAAGCTGAATTCAGAAGAGAACATAGAATGAAGGATATCCTTACTGATGTCAGATGGATGTTACCTGAAAGCAAAGAATACTGGAAAGATGTTTATTTGTGTTTTATTAACTATGCAAAGACATTTGACAGTATGGATGACATTGAGAAGAATGAGAATTCCAGAACACTTAACTGTGCTTGTGAGAAACTTGTACATAGACCAAGAGACTACCATTAGAACAGAACAAAGGGATCCTGCATAGTTTAAAATCAGGAAAGATGTGTGTCAAGGTAGTATCATTTTACCATACTTATTCAATCCATGTGCTGAACAAATAATCCAAGAAGCTGGATTATATGAAGAAGAATTTGGAATCAGGATTGGAGAAGACTCATTAACAACCTGCAATATGCTGATGACACAACCTTGCTTCCTGAAAGTGAAGAGGACTCTGAGCATTTACTGGTGAAGGTCAAAAACCAGTTTCAGTATGGATTACACCTCCACATAAAGAAAACAAAAATCCTCACAACCAGACCAATAAGCAACATCACAATAAATGGAGAAAAGATTGAGTTGCCAAAAACTTCATTTTATGTGGAAACACAATCAACACCCATGGAAGTAGCAGTCAAGAAATCAGATAACATATTGCACTGGGTAATCTTCTGCAAAAGAACTCTTTAAAGTGTTGAAGAGCAAAGATGTCTCTTTAAAAGCTAAGGTGTGCCTAACCCAAGCCATGGTATTTTCAATTACTTCATATGCATGTGAAAGTTGGACAATGAATAAGGAAGACAGAAGAATTGATGCATATGAACTGTGGTTTTAGGAAAGAATACTGAAAATACCATGGACTACCAGAAGAACGAATAAATCTGTCCTGGAAGAAGTGAAGCCAGAATGTGCCTTAAAAGCCAGAATGTTCCTTAAAGTGAGAATGGCCAGACTACTTTGGTCATGTTGTCAGAATGGACTACTCCCTGTAGAAGGATATCATGGTTGGTAAAGTAGAGGGTCAGGGAAAAAAAAGAAGACCCTCAATTGGATGACACAGTGGCTACAACAATGAGCTAAAGCATAACAATGATTGTGAGAATGGTGCCAGACCCAGCAATGTTTTCTTCTGTTGTACATAGGGTTTCTATTAGTTGGAGGGGACTCCACAGCACATAACAACAAAATAACAACAACTAGTTTATGAGGAGCTCTGGTAGCATAGTGCCTAAAGCACTTGACTGCTAACCAGGAGGCTGGTGGTTCAAACCCACCAGCCGCTCCTCGGAAGGAAGATGGGGCAATCTACTTCTGTAGTGATACTGCCTCGGAAACTCAAGAAAGGGTCGCTATGAGTAGGGTCCGACTCAACGGCACATAACAACAATAGTTTATGAGGTGCTGTGGTGGCATAGTGCTAAAAGCATTCAACTGTTAACCAAAAGGTCAGCAGTTCCAACCCACCATCTTCTCTGCAGGAGAAAGAATAGGCAGTCTGTTTTCTTAAAGATTGACAACCCAGGAAACCATATGGTGCAGTTCTACTCTGTCCTATAGGGTTGGTGTGAGTCAGAATTGACTCAATTGCAGTAGATTTGGTTGGGTTTGGGTACTAGTTTATGACCTCAGTTGTTTCTGTTCCACATAAGCTGATTTCTACTGTGATTCTCTGTATGTTCCTGTATACTCAGATTTTAGGGGTGATTTGTCCTGTAACCTCCCTTCTCTGATAAGTCCAAGAAAAGTCATTGATTTCCAGGCTTTTTTTTTTTTTTTTCTTTTTTCCCAGCATTTTCCTTAGTGTAAGAATGGGAGTGATGTCTTCCCAAATATGTCAGAGCCAAAAACAGAAGTTACACATGCACCTTTAAATTTAAGTTGCCACACATTTTCATAGAAAAGCTCCAAGCAATAAACCAGTACTGTATAATGGAATGTTGGTGGTGAAGTGGTTGAGGCATTTGGCTTCTATCCAGCTGGTTTGAACCCACCAGTTGCTCATCGAGAAAAAGATGATACAGTCTGCTTCCCCGAAGGTTTACATACAGCCTTGGAAACCCGTTGAGGGCAGTTCTCTTTCCTATAGGGTTGCTGTGAGTTGGAATGAACTCCCTGGCAGTGATTTTGTTTGTTTGGTATAATGGGCTGAGGGTTAAAATATTACAATTCATATACCCAGGTATGGCACTGGTTTATGGATGGGTTTCAGAGAAAGCTGTCCCTAAAGCCTACCATTATGCAATTAAACACAAAATTAAGATATTCGAAGTAACTGGAGGGCACATATATCACAACTTTGTCTCTATCTTCAGACCATACAACAGTAAAATATTTCAGCCAAATAAACAGGACCACAAACTAAGTATTCATGTATGTGTATGTGTGTCTTTTAAGATTTTTTTTTTTTTTTTTTTAAGATGAGGAACCTACTAGTAAAAGAAAAACAAATTCAAATTGGCTTGGCTTATGTAACTAAGAAGTCCACAGATAGATGTAGTAGCTTCAGATGAATCCAACCAGTGGTTCAAAAGATGTCACTCAGAACCTACTTTCTTTCCTTTTCTCTGTATGCCCTCAGGGGTGTTGATTTCTGCCTTAGGATCACAAGATGCTACCCTCTCTTTCTCTGGCTCTATGCTTTTCCCTTGTGGTCACAGTTGCTGTAGTGAGAGATTTCACATCCTATGAATACAGCAGGTAAAAGAAGAGTCTTCCAAAAGGTATAAAGAAAAAAAAAAAGAAGAAGGCTCTCCTTCCCAAAAGTCCTAATAAATATCTTGCATCTCATTGTATTGAATAATTCACTGATGTCTGAACTAATCATTGTAACCAGCAGAATATGATGCAGTGAATAGTGTAACCCAAGTCATATATTCTGCCCCTGATCCTGGAAGTAAAGGCAACTTCATAGGAAGTAGGCAGTAGAAAAGTGGAGATGTAGTCTCCTCAAAGCAAAATTCAGGTATTGTTACCTCACAAAAAGAGGACTGGATGAAAGACAGGAAAACAGTTGTTCATTCCGCATGTATATTTGCTTTTTAATTTTTATTTTAAAGAACATTTACTATTTCTGATTACAGAATTGTTAATAAATGCTTTGCAATTGCATCTCCATCAAACTTTTTCCTCTACCCAATCCTGTTTCTCTCATTCCCTTAACACTGTTGTTCTAAGAGCACTTCTCATTAAAACTCTTACATTTAAATCTCCACCAAACAAACAAGTTTATTTTCTGGGAAAGCTGACCTGAGACAGCTGTAGCAGAAGTGGCTCAAAGAACCAGACTCTCTAAAATAGGATATTGGAACTGGATTACCTGCCAGCTAGGTGGTGTTAGGGGGCAGAGTATAGCTAGCCCTTAGCATGCTATAAAGATGCAGTTGTTACACCTTCACTAATGGTGAACTGGGTTGTGTTACCAGGAGAAGGGAATGCACTGACAGATGCAGTACCTCAAACTTTGCAGATGCAGGAGAAGTAGAATTGGATGTCTACTGCTGGGATGTCATCATGGATAGGAGAAATACAAAATAAAGCAAAATGGAAGAGCCAGAAGGCCTCTTTGGGAACATATCCAGAACATAATTATGAAGTGGAAGAGAGTTCTAAAGAACATAATGTTCTCAGCCACAGAGTCTGGTTATCAGGACCCTGAACATGAAGGAGTGGGGACCCTGAGAATTGGGTTGAGGGCATCTAGATCAATACATGCAAGGCCTTGAATAGCTAGATTTCTATCAAGTTTCTAGGCTGCATTTGTGGCACATTCCTCAAGACCTCTGCTTTGAAAGACAACATGTGCTTCCTGTTAGTATTTAACCTCATTTTCTTCCTAGCCAATAATTCATCACATAATTCAGCAGAAAAAAAACACTGCATTTTTGGAGAGATAGGACTATCCACTGATTGAGCTGTAGGTCCTTGCCTACCTAATTCAGACAGAAGCCAGGAAAATGTGTATGGGACTTGATCATTACTAAAGCTAACCAGGATCCTGGTGGAGAAGTTAGTACTACATTCCTTTAAAAGATTAAAGCAATACAGCAACTCATGAAACAGAAATTGAAAGTCCCTAGGGTTAATTTCTGTTGAAATGCTGGTATCTTCTTCCATGAATACATAAATACATATGGTGAAAGGAGACAATGCACAGCTTTTAAACCACACATTATCTCCTTGTTCTATTAGAATGACACTGCCTTTTGGTCTATGTACAGTTTCCGCATGAACACCATTAAGTGTTCTGAAATTCCTATTCTTCACAATGTGTTATGGTCCACAGAGCCGAACCCTTTTGCATGGTCAATGAAACACTGATAAATATCTTTTTGGCATTCTCTGCAGAGCCCTGGTGGCATAGTGCCTACAGCATCTGACTGCTAATCAGAAGGCTAGCGGTTCAAACCCACCAGCCACTCCTTTGAAGGAAAGTTGGGCAATCTACTTCCGTAGTGATACCACCTCAGAAACCCAAGGAGGGGTCACTATGAGTCAAGTATGACCAGACGGCAGTGTTTTTGGTTTTTTGGTTTGCTCTTAGGCAAGATCCATCTAACAGCAGCAATAATATCTCTTATTCTATGTGCTTTTCTGAATCTGGCTTATATTGTTGACAGTTACTTGTTAAAGCACTGATGCAACAATTTTTAAATTATCTTCGGCAACATTTTGCTTGCATATTTTGTTTGATGTTAATGATACTGTTCGATAATTTCTGCATTCTGCCAATTGCATTTGTTTGGAATGGGACAAACATGGATCTCTTCCAATTAATTAGCCAGGTAGCTGTCTTCCAAATTTCTGGGCATAGATGAGTGAACTACTCCAGTGTCCATTTGTTGAAACATCTCAATTGGTATACTGTCAATTCCTAGAGCCTTGTTTTTCAACAATGTCTTCAATGCAGCTTGTACTTCTTCCTTTGTTACCATGGTTCTTGATTGTATGCTACTCCCTGAAAAGGTTGAATGTAGACAAATTCTTTTTGATACAGTGACTTTGTGTATTCCTTCCATCTTCTTTTGATGCTTTTTGCATCCTTTGATATTTTGCCCATAGAATCCCTCAATATTGCAATTTGAAGCTTGAATTTTTTCTTCAGTTCTTTCCCATTGAGAAATGACAAGAATGTTCTTCCATTTTGGTTTTCTAACTCCAGGTCTTTGCACATTTCATTACTTTATTTTTCTTCTCAAACCGCCCTTTGAAGTCTTCTGTTCAGCTTCTTTACTTCATCATTTCTTCCATTCACTTTATCTACTCTACAATGAAAAGAAAGTTTTAGAGTCTTTCCTGACATCCATTTTGGTCTTTTCCTTCTTTCCTGATGTTTTAATGATCTTTTGTTTTCTTTATCTATGATATCCTTGATGTCATCCTACAACTTAGCTGATGATTGGTAACTGGTGTTCAATGCATCAAGATTAATCTTGAGATGGTCTCTAAATTCAGATGGGATATATTCAAGGTCATACTTTGGCTTAGGTGGACTTGTTAACATTTTCTTGAGCTTCAGCTTGAAATTGCTTATGGACTATTGATGGTCTGTTTCACAGTCCGTTCCTTGCCTTGTTCTGACTGATGTTATTGAGCTGCTCCCTCATCTCTTTCCACAGGTGTAGTCAATTTGATTCTTTTGCACTCCATCTGTCAAGTTCCACGTGTATAATTCCCATATGTTGTAGAAAACAAAAAAGTTGTTTCTAATCAATCAGGTGTTGGTCTTTCAAAATTCTATCATGCACTCTCCAGCATCATTTCTATCACCAAGGACATATTTTCTAACTTCTGATCCTATTTCTTTGTTTCCAGTTTTCACATACCAATCACCAATAATTATCAACACATCTTGATTGCATGTTTGACTGATTTCAGACTACAGAAATTGGTGTGTGTGTGTGTGTGTGTGTATATATATATATATATACACACACACATACATATACATATATATGCATATAAACTTCAGTTTCTTCTTAGTATTAGTGTGTAAATTTGAACAACCGTTGTATTATCTGGTCTTCCTCATAGGCATATAGATATTTTCCTATCACTGACAGTGTTGAACTTCAAGATAGATCTTGAAATGTTCTTTTTGATAATGAATGTGACACCATTCCCCTTGAATCTGTCATCACAAGTGTAACAGATCATCTGGTTATCCAATTCAAAATGGCCAATACCATTCCTTTTGAGCTCATTGGTATTGGTGGTGGTGCTGTTGAGTCACCTCTGACTCGTAGCAATGCCATGTAGAACAAAATGAAACATTGTCCAGTCCTGCAACATCCTCACAATCTTTACTATACTTGAGCCTATTATTGCTATACTTGAGCCCATCATTGCAGCCACTGTGTCAATCCACGTTGTTGAAGGTCTTCCCCTTTTTCACTGACCCTCTGCTTTACCAAGTATGATATCCTTCTCCTGGGTGTGCTTCCTTCTGACAACATGACCAAAGTAAGTGAGACTAAGTTTGGCCATTCTCACTGCCAAGGAGTATTCCAGTTGCACTTCTTCCAGTACAGATGTGTTAGTTCTTCTGGCTGTCCATGGTAGTTTCAGTATTCTTTGCCAAAACCACAATTCAAAGGCATCAACTCTTCTTCACTCTTCTTTATTCATTGCCCAGTTTTCACATGCATATGGGTGATTGAAAATATCATGACTTGAGTTAACCCAAAGCCAAACCCACTGCCATGGAGCCAGATATGACTCATAGTAACCCCTCCTTGGGTTTCTGAGGAGGTATCATTATGGAAGTAGATTGCCCAACTTTCCTTCCGAGGAGTGGCTGGTGGGTTTGAACCACCAGCCTTCTGATTAGTAGTCAGATGCCTTAGGCACTAATCTTAAAAGTAACATCTTTACTTCTTAACACTTTAAAGAGGTTATTTTTGCAGCAGATTTGCCCAGTGTAAAAACAAAATCTCAGCTCACTAATGTCTAGGAAACTAATCTTCAAGCATCGCAATTCATTTTTGCCAAGTTCTAATTTTCTTAAATTCAGACTTCATACATTCCACATTCCAATTATTAATGGACATTTGCAGCTGTTTCTTCTCATTTTGGGTCATGCCACATCAGCAAATGAAGGTCTCAAGAGATTTACTCCACTCACTACAGAAGTAGATTGCCTAACCTTCCTTCTGAGGAGTGGAAGGTTAAGGAATCTACTTCCGTAGTGACATCGCCTCAGAAACCCAAGGAGGGGTCTCTATGAGACTCCACTGGCAGTGGTTGTGTTTTGTGTACGGTGGCATAGTGTCTAAGGCGTTTGACTGCTATCCAGAAGGCAGGCAGTTCAAACCCACCAGCCACTCCTTGGAAGGGAGATTGGGCAATTTACTTCTGTAGAGAGGCCACCTTGGAAACCCAAGGAGGAGTTCGCGATGAGTCAAACTGACTCAATGGCAGTGGGTTTGGTTTGGGTTTGGTGTACCTTGAGGAGGCAGCCCTTCCACAGTCATATTTTGAGTGTCTTGAAACCTGAGGAGTTCGTCTTTCAGCACTATATCAGACAATGATCCACTGCTATTCTTAAGGTTTCACTGGCCAAGTTTTTCCAGAAGTAGATCACCAGGCCCTTCCTACACAGCCGATGAGTCGGATCCAACTCATAGCAACCCTTCCTTAGGTTTCAGAGGCAGTAACACTATGGAACTAGATTGCGCAACCTTCCTTCCAAGGAGTGGCTGTTGTGTTTGAACCACCAGCCTTCTGGTTATCTGTCAAATGCCTTAGGCACTACGCTACAGGAGTTCCTGCCCTTCTTCTTAGTATGTCTTAATCTTGAAGTTCCCCTGAAACCTGACCACCAGGGATTACCCTGCTGGTATTTGAAAAGCTGATGCATAGCTTCCAGCATCACAGCAACATGCAAGTCACCACAGTAAAACAGACAGATGAGTAATAATTTAAATCAGAAAAGATTTGCTTCAGGATTGTATCCTTTCATCATACTTATTCAATCTGCATGCTGAGCAAATGACCCAAGAAACTAGACCATATGAAGAAGAAGGTTGGAAGAATAATAATTAACAACCTGCAATATGTAGATGACCCAATCTTGCTTGTCAAAAGGGAAGTGAACATGAAGCACTTACTAATGAAGACCAAACCCTATAGCATTGGTGTGGATTACACCTCAACATAAAGAAATCAAAACCGCTCACAACTAGACCAATAAGAAACAGCACCATCAATGGAGAAAAGATTGAACTTGTCAAGGATTTAATTTTACTTGGAGCCACAATCAGTGCCCGTGGACAAGAAGGCAAATGACACATTTGTTGGAGACCAAGAAAAAGACCATCAAAAGAGTATGATTGCAAGGCATATGTTCTAACAACAGTTACAAGAAGGCAAGGCCTCTCTTATGGTTGAATGCTTGCTTGGCTCCAGCTTTGTGTTCCTGGAGCAGAATGCTGCCTCAGCAGAATATTTTCTAATCTGTTTCCCTGGGATAAAGTTTTGCCCTAGGAATAGTGTATCTTACAAACCATTCTTTAGAATCATGTACCTTAACAAGTATATTATGTTTTAGAATGTTATATTTTAGTGATTATTTGTTGTTCCTGTAAGAGATATTAATCCAATGAATCATCCAATGCATTTGGGCATGGGAAAATGCCTTTGGGTATGGGAAAGAGTAAATTTTAACTTTGAAATAATAATTGATTGTCATAAGGAAATATTTTATTTTACTGTAGAAGAATATTTGATTGAATACTTGATTGTTTTAAGGAAATACCAAGAATAATGATGTAATTGTATGTTTATGTATAAATAAAGCAGGACAGATACACCGGGTGTCACTCTCAAATCATATGCAGGGCATCCACCTGGCCCCTATTCCTTTTAAAAAACATTTAATCCTTTCATGTTGCTTTGTTTCATGACCTGTCTGGTTTTGCTAGACATGGCACACATTGCTTTGGAAAAATCTGCTATAAATGACCTCTTTAAAGTATTAAAAAGCAAAGATGTCACTTTAAGGACTATGGTGTGCCTGATGCAAGCGATGGTATTTTCAGTTGCCACATATGTGGGGAAAAGCTGGACAATGAATAAGGAATATTGAATAAGAGTTGATGCATTTGAATTATGGGGTTGGTAAAAATAATATTCAATATTACATGAGCTACCAAAAGAAAAAACAACTCTGTAAAAGAACTACAGATGAAATGCTCCTTAGAAGCAAGGATGACAAGACTTCATCTCACATACTTCCATTATCTTATCTGGAGGGACCAGTCCCTGGAGAAGGGCATCATACTTTGTAAAGTAGAGTGTCAGTGAAAAAGAGGAAGAGCCTCATTTTGTGTCAATCAGAGATGAAATGACACAGTGGCTGCAATAATGGGTTCAAAGGAAAGAGACCTCAGATAAGCAAAGCACTATTGAAGAAGAGCAAAGTAGGATGTCTCACACTTCCAGGTCTCAAAACCTACTGTACAGCCACAGTAGTCAAAGCAGACTGGTATTGGTACAATGACAGACACATAGACTAGTGGAATAGAATTGAGAACCCAGAAATAGATCCATCGACATACGGTCAGCTGATCTTTGACAAATGGCAGAATTCCATTACATGGGGAAGAGATGGTCTCTCACAAATGGTGCTGTCAAAACTGGATATCCATTTGCAGAAAAATGAAACAAAATCTGTACCTCACACCATACACAAAACCTAACTCCAGATGGATCAAAGACTTTAATGTCAAACCTAAAACTATAAAGTTCCTCAAGGAAAAACTAGGGGCAAATTTAGGGGTTCTAATTTATGGCATGAATAGACTGTCAAGCATCATCCAAAATACACAAACAGCAGAAGATAAACTAGGTGAATGGGACCTTCTAAGAATTAAATTTTAATCTGCTTCCAAAGACTTCTCCAAAAGAGTCAAAAGAGAACCTAGAGATTGGGGAAAAAAATGTTAAGCAATGACATATCTAAAAAGGGACTCATCTCTAAAATTTATAGAAACCTCCAACACCTCAACAACAAAAAGACAAACAATGAAATTTAAAAATGGGCCAAACTAAAACCAAACCAAACCCACTGCTGTTGAGTTGGATCTGACTCATAGCAACCCCTCCTTGGGTTACTGAGGCAATATCACTACAGAAGTAGATTGTCCAACTTTCCTTCCAAGGAGTAGCTGGTGGGTTTGAAACACCAGCCTTCTGGTTAACAGTCAAATGCTTTGGGCACTACGCCACCAGAGCTCCCAAAAATTGGGCAGAAGACATGAATTGACATTTTACCAAAGAGGATATTTAGGCAGCCAATAGACACATAAAGATATGTTCACAATCACTAACCATTAGAGAGATGCAAATCAAAACATTGAGATACCATCTGGCCCAGCACTAATAGCAAAGCTCAACAAGACAGAAAATAACAAATGCTGGTAAGGATGTGGAGAGATTGGGACTCTCATACACTGCTGGTGGGACTGTAAAATGATACACCACTGTGGAAAGCAGTATAGCAGTACTTTAAAAAGTTGGAATTAGAAATACCATTTGATCCAGAAATCCCATTCCTAGGTATATATCCTAAAGAAGTGAGAGCCAGGACAAGAACAGATATATGCACACCCATGTTCATCACAGCACTATTTACAATAGCAAAAAGATGGAAACAACTTACATCCCCAGCAGTGGAAGAGTGGATGACTAAACTATGGTACACAGACACACAATGGAATACTGTGCAATCTACAAAGCACTGCATAACATGGTCAAACTTGTTGGCCATATGCTGAGTTAAATAAATCAATCACAGAAGGATAAATATTCTATTCATTCATTATTATTAAAAAACAAGGAAAAGATGGTGGAATAGGCAGACAAGCTACACAGACCCTCTTCAACAAAGAAAAGAGAAACCAGTTGACAGTGATACAGAAGATAATCCTGGAGCCCTGAGGTTTGAAAGGGAGTATACAGAAGTGGATTAGGCACCAACTAGTGGAAAAACCTGAATGAAAACAGTGAGTATGGAGACAGTTTGAGCTGCAGGCTCTCAGCTACTCTGATGAGACCAACAGCCCGAATATTTCCAAGTGGTGTTGGAACCTGAGAATTGACCTGAAGGCCAGCCCTGGTCACCCAGGGCAGCAGGGACAATTGCACTGGTGGCCTATGACAAGGAAGGGAAACAGCAAGGAGGGAGACAACCCGAGCTGTGGACTTTCTGCTGTCCAGAGGGTGTGGCCATTTTGATTGTTTACAAGCGGTGGCCATTTTGAATTTTAAAGTGACAGCATTCTCATTCAGATTCCAGAGACCTAAGAATATGCTCCATTTACCAAGGATGGCAAGGACATACGGGAGGCTGACAATGGGAAAGGAGACAGATGATGAGTGTGTAAGTGCTGCCAACTAGCAAATAGAGGAGCACAGTAGTACCCTTCTTACATAGATAACATCCAAACAAAACAAAGAAATTGAAAATCATGGGCAAGTCACTCCAATGTACAATCACCAAATAAATATAAACACAAAAATGTCACAATGTCTCAGAGACAACAGAGCATCACTGTCCACACAAAGAATCAAGATAAAGCAGGAGAAACAAGGGACCAGGATACATGCCCAAAACACATCCCTGAGGAAGATGTAGCATTGGAACTCCCTGATAAGGAATTCAAAACAATTATATTTAGGTACCTTCAACAGATTGAAAGACAGATCAAGGAAAACACTGACAAACTTGGGGAAAACCCTAGAAAAATTTAAAAGACAATACAAGAACAAAATGACAAAATAAATGAAAAATTAGAAATGATACAAAATCTCCAGATAGAAATCCAGAAGATTAATACTAAATTTTCAGAAATAGGTAACACAGTGAATGGGCAAAGGAATAGAATTGAATCAATGGAAGACAGAATTAGTGAGATTGAAGACAAATATCTGAATAGTTCTTTAAAAAGGGATCAATCAGAAAAAAAGATCAAAACAAAAATGAAGAAAGCCTGAGGTTCATGTGGGATACCATCAAAAGGAATAACTTATGTGTAATCAGAATTCCAGAATAGGAAGAGACAAATAAAACCACAGAGAAAATTGTCAAAGGTTTGTTGGAAGAGAATTTCTCTGATATGATGAAAGATGAGACTACATCCAATCAAGAAGTCCAATGAACCCCAAAAAGGATAGACCCCAAAAGAAAACCACCAAGCAATATCATCACCATACTCACCAAAACCAAACACAAGGAAAGAATCCGGAAAGCAGCATGGGAAAAACAAAATTTACCTTCAGAAGGCAACCAATAAGACTAATTTCTTGGCAGAAACCATACAGGAGAGAAGGCAATGGGATAGTATATATAAAACCCTGAAAGACAAAAATTTCCAACCAAGAATTATATACCCAGCAAAACTCTTCCTCAAATATGATGGTGAAATTAGGACATTTCCAGATAAGCAGAAATTAAAGGAATTGGTTAAAATCAGACCAACCTTACAAGAGATGCTAAAGGGAGTCCTTTGGACAGAGAACCAAGAGCATATAGCTGACCATTAATGCACATGATGATATAACCCAGAAACCAACCCAGTTATGGAAGTATCCAAAGTAAATAAGCCTACAAGATTTTAAACAGGGAAGCAGAGACATCAATTGACAAATGAGGACAACTACAAACCAAAAAGAGGGGAAAAAAATGTGTGGTTACAGAACTTCTAAATGGTAGGGAAGTCAAGACAACTGCAAGACAGAACAGACTGTTCTAAATTTGGGAAGAAAATTATAAATCACAGGGTAACCTCAAAGAAAAGTGATAAAACTTCACATCAAAATAAAAAAGAGGACCAGCACAAATATTTAGCAAATACTAAAACAACAGCAACAAAGGAAGTGATAACATGTTTCATAAACAAAATGATCTCAGCACAGAAAATTATACGGAACAAAGAAATCAGAATCACAATGAAAAAGTACATAACAAAATGACAGCAACCACTTCATATTTGTCGATAATTACATATCTGACAAGGGACTTATCCCTAAAATTTATGGAAAACTCCATCACCTCAACAGCAAAAGAATTAACAATCCAATTGAAAAATGGGCAGAAGATATGAATAAACACTTCACCAAAGAGGATATTCAGGTGGCCAGCAAATACATAAAGAAATGCTCACTATCATTAGCCATCAGAGAGATGGAAATCGAAATAATGAAATACCATCTCACCCCAGCACTAATGGCAAAGTTCAACAAGACAGAAAATAACAAAAGCTGGTAAGGATGTGGAGAGATTGGGATTTTTTTATACACTGCCAGTGGGACTGTAAGTTGATGTAACCACTGTGGAAAACAGTATGGCAATTCCTTAAAAAGATGGAATTAGAAATACCATTTGACCCAGGTATTCCATTACTAGATATATATCCTAAAGAAGTGAGAGCCAGGACAAGAACAGATATATGCACACCCATGTTCACCACAGCACTATTTACAGTAGCAAAAAGATGGAAACAACCTAGGTGCCCATCAACAGAAGAATGGATAAGCAAACTATGGTACATACACATAATGGAACACATACTATGCAACACTAAAGAATAATGTAGAATCTGCAAAATACCTCATAACATGGATGAACTTGGAGGACATGCTGAGTGAAATAAGTCATTCACAGAAAGACAAATATCGTATTAATTCATTATTATAAAAAGTCAAGGAAAGGTTTATATATGGAAGGAAACTTTCTTTGTTGGTTACCAGGGGTGGGAGGGGAGGGGAGGGAACACTGCAAAAGAAAAAAGTAAATGAAAATAAATAAATAAATATTATTAACAAAAGTGGGGGAAAAAAGTCAAGGAAAGGTTTATATATGAAAGGAAACTTTCTTTTTTTGGGTGGGAGGGGAGGGAACACTGCAAATATAAAAAATTATAATAAATAAGTAAATAAATAAAAACAATGGGTTCCAACTTTGCCACAAGTGTGACCATGGTATACAACTCAGCAGTGTTTCATTCTGTTGAATACAGAGCTGCTATGAGGCAGAACTGACTCAACAGCACGTAACAACATCGACATAAATATGTGGTAAGAGCCATTACATATTGATATAACATAAATTTTAGGATTACATATGTTGC
>NW_006921851.1:4305259-4306989 GCF_000298275.1 Orycteropus afer afer | reverse complement strand
CAAACCCACCAGCCACTCCTCGGAAGGAAGATGGGGCAATCTACTTCTGTAGTGATACTGCCTTGGAAACCCAAGGAGGGGTTGCTAGGAGTCAGGTCCAACTCGATGGCAAATAACAACAACATTAGTAAAAGCCTAGATTGCTTTGAAGAGATTATTGGTAGAATTATGGACATCAAAGGCAATTCTGATGAAAGCTCTGAAGGAAGTGAGGAGAACTATACAGAAAATCTCTATCAGTTTAGAGAATATATACATTGCCAGCAAGAGTGTTGCTAGAAAGGTGGTGGTTAAACATGCTTCTGGTGAGGTTTTAAAGGAAAATGATGAACATGTGATATGACAATGGAGGAAGGGCAGTGCTTTTTGTGCTGTGGCAAAGAACTTGTCTGAATATTTTCAAATGTTTAGTGGAAGGTAGAGCTTGTTAAGTGATGAACTTAGATATCTAGCTGATGAGATTTCTAAGCAAATCTTAAGGAGACCATGTAGTTTCTACTTGCTGCTTGTAGAAAAATGTGAGAGGAAAGAGATGGCACTAAAAATGAACTGTGCAAAATGAAAACAAAATTTAAAAATTTGGAAAATTCTGTTGTACGAAGTAAGGACATGTGTCCTCAAATGTTCACCAAGTATGTGACTACACATTTTTTTGTTAAAGATATTAAAGCTGTGGCTGATGGATCTAACTAACTACCACAGCAGAAAAACCATCAAATTACACTGAAGGGGCCAAAGAACAAAAGGAAAGAACACAATCTAACTCTTGGAATTCTATAAGCAGAAACAGGCCAATGGAGCTACATCTGTTGTCCTCTGACAAAAGAAAAGGACTATCCCTGGTGCAGCGTGGAGATCAGCAGAACTGTTGGAAGGAGTAGAGAAAGCAGAGCTGCCATGGTCTGGAAGGGTGGAGCCATGGCCCCTAGGATCTCAAAGTTTGGGGCCATGGTGTTCTGCATCTCAAAGGGTAGGACCACAAATTCTTAGGTTTCAAAGAGTCAAATCTTCACCAACTTGGTTATGGAGTGTGGGGCTGCTGTGAAGGTATGCATGGGGAAGTGGTCACTACCCAAAGCTGAGGAGGTGGTGCCACCAGGCTCAAGAGGTAGAAGAATGGGGCCTGCAAGAGCTGAGGGGATGGGGTTGCCACTGAGATGGATTATGAGAATAACGTTGCCCAAAGCTGAGAGAGCAAAATTGCCATCCCAGTGGGCCTGGAAGGTGGACCTGAATCCCAAGGCTGAGGGGCCTTCATCTAGAATCTAGCAGGGATGGCCAACACCTAGAGCCTGAAAGGCGTGGCCATTGCCCAGATGGTCCCAAAGAACAGAGGATTATTTTCAATCCTTGAGAGTTAATGTAAATTGTTCTGCTGTGTTTTGGACTTGCTCGGTGCCTGTTATCCCTTCTTTCCATACAATTTTCACCATAGGTAATAGAAATATATACTTTGTGCCTCTTCCACCACTGTAGTTTGGAAACAGATAACTTGTATTCTGGATTTCTGAGGTTCACAAATGAAGAGGAATTTTGCTTCAGGATGGAATAGGCCTAAAATTTCACTCACATTGGATTCAGAAGATGAGATTTTGGACTTGAAGTGGATTTAAAAGTTTGGAATGAAAGAACTAGATGGTGCCCAGCTACCACTGCCATCCCCTTGGAAGGGATGTAGGAGATCCTACATAAAGAGGGAGAACAAAGTGGTACAAAACTCAAAATTGTTT
>NW_006921851.1:4301611-4304859 GCF_000298275.1 Orycteropus afer afer | reverse complement strand
AAAAAAAAAAAAAAAAAAAAAAAAGTTTGGAATGATACTGCCCTCGGAAACCCAAGGAGTGGCTGCTATGAGTCAGATCCAACTCTATGGCAGTGTGTTTCATTTTGGTTTGGTGATGGGGTGAATGGATTATTCTTGGATTATTTGCTCAGCATACAAGTTGAATAAGTGTGGTAAAAGTATGCAACCCTGGTGCACTCTCTTCTTCATTTTGAACTACGCAGTGTCCCTTTGTTCTGTTCTAACAACAGCCTCCTGGTCTATGTACAGGTACCTCATGAGTATAATCAAGTGTTCTGGAATTCCCATTCTTCTCAATGTTATCCACAATTTTTCATGATCCACACAATCGAATGCCTTTGTATAGTCAATAAAACAAAAGTAAAACATCTTTCTGATATTCTTTGCTTTCAGCCAAGATCCATCTGACATCAACTATGATATCCCTCACTCCATGTCCCCTTCTGAATCCAGCTTGCATTTCTGAAAGTTCTCTGTCAATATACTACTACAACCATTTTTGAATTATCTTCAATAAGATTTTACTTGGATGTGATATCAATATTTTTCAATAATTTCCACATTCTGTGGGATCACCTTTCTTGGAATGGGTACAAATATGGATATCTTCTAGTCAGTTAGACAGATAGCTGCCTTCCAAATCTCTTGGCATAGCTGAGTGCATGTCTCCAGCATGGCATCTGTTTGTTAAAATATCTCAATGGGTATTCTGTCAATTCCTGGAGCCTTGTTTTTCACCAATTCCTTTAGCACAGCTTCAACTTCTTCCTTCATTACCATTGGTCCTTGATCATACGCCACCTCCTAAAATGGATGATCATCTACCAATTCTTTTTGGTATGGTGACTCTGTGTATTCCATCCATCTTCTTTTGATGTTTCCTGCATCATTCAACATATTGCCCATGGAATCTTTCAATATTGCAATTCAAGGCTTAAATTTTTCCATCAGTTCCTTAAGCTTGAGAAATGCCAAGCGTGTTCTTCCCTTTTGGTTTTCTAAATCCAGGTCTTTCATTTCATTATAATAAATGATTTTGTCTTCTTGAGGTGCTTTGAGATCTGCCCAGCTCTTTTATCCTGTTCTTTCTTCCATTTTCTTTAGTTACTCTCCAATCAAGGGTGAGTTTCAGAATCTCTTCTGATATCAATTTTGGTCTTTTATTTCTTTCCTGTCTTTTTAATGACCTTTTGCTTTCTTCATGGATGATGTCCTTGATGCCATCCCACAGTTCCTCTGGTTTTCAGTCATTGGTGTTCAATGCATCAAATCTATTTTTCAGATGGTCTCCAAATTCAGGAAGGATATAATCAAGGTCATATTTTTGCTCTTGGGAACTTGTTTTAATTGTCTTCAGCTTCAACTTGAACTTGCATGTGAACAGTTGATAGTCTGTCCCACAATCAGCTCCTGGCCTTAGATTTTGGCTGAAAATATCGAGTTTCCCCAATGCCTCTTGCCACAGATGTAGTCAATCTAATTCCTGTGTACTCTGCCTGGTGAAGTCCACATGTGTAGCTGCTGTTTGTGTTGTTGATGAAATGTATTTGCAATGAATGTCATCGGTCTTACAAAATTCTATCATGCTATCTCCAGCATCATTTCTATCACCAAGGCCATATTTCCAACTACTGGTGATTGTTCTTTGTTTCCAACTTTTACATTCCAATCACTAGTGATAATTAACACATCTTGCTTCCATGTTTGGTCAATTTCAGACTGCAGAAGTTTGTAAAAATCTTCAATTTCCTCATCCTTTTGTTTGGTGACTGGTGTGTAAATTTGAATATTAGTAGTATTAACTGGTCTTCCTTGTAGGCATATGGATATTATCCTATCACTGACAGCATTATACTTCAGGATAGATCTTGATACATTCTTTGTGATGACTGTCATGCCATTCCTCTTCAATTTGTCATTTCTGGCATAGTAGATAATGTTGTTGTTCTTATGTGCCATTGAGTCACACCTGACTCATAGTGACCTCTCCTTGGGTTTCCAAGGCAGTATCACTATAGAAGTAGATCACCCCATTTTCCTTCTGAGGAGTGGCTAGTAGATCATATGATCATCTAATTCAAAATGGCCCAAACCAGTCCATTTCAGCTCACTAATGCTTAGGATAGGAGCTCTGGTAGCATAGTGCCTAAGGCACTTGACTGCTCACCAGAAGGCTGGCGGTTCAAACCCACCAGCCACTCCTTGGAAGGAAGGTTAGACAATCCTACTTCCGTAGTGATACTGCCTCGGAAACCCAAGGAGGGGTCGCTATGAGTCGGGGCCGACTCGACGGCAAACAACAACAACAACAGTGCTTAGGATATTGATCTTTGTGTGTTTCACTTCATTGTTTGACAACTTCCAATTTTCCTAGATTCATACTTTGTACATTCCATGTTCTGATTATTAATGGATGTTTACAGCTGTTTCTTCTCATCTTGGGATTGCCACATCAGCAAATGGGGGTCCTGAAAGCTTTACTCTATCCATATCATTAAAGTCAGCTCTACCTTAACAAGGCAGCTCTTCCCCAGTCATATACTGAGTGCCTTCCGACCAAAGGGTCTCATCTTCTGCCACTATATCAGACAATGTTTCAGGGCTATTCATAAAGTTTTCTAGTAATTTATCAGAAAGTGTTTCACGGCTATTCATAAAGTTTTCACTGGCTGATTGTTTGAGAAGTGGATGGCCTCTTCCTTCTTCTGAGTCTGTCTTAGTTTGGAAGCTCCTCCAAAACCTGTCCATCATGGAGACCCTGCTGTCATTTGAAACACTGGTGGCATAGCCTCCAGCCTCACAGCAACACTCAAGTCACCATAGTATGACAAACTGACAGACAAGTTTGTCTCTCTTAGCCACTTCAAACTGCTCTGCTCATTCCCTGGTCTCCCCAGGCCTGCTCGCTCACCCAGCCTGCCTCTGGGACACAAACACTTGTCTTCCACTGCTCCTGGGGCAGGTTCACTGCAGCCTGCCTTCATGCACAGAAACTCCTGCCTTCCACTGCTCACAGTGCTGGCTCAATGGAGTATTTCTCAGCCATAAAGATAAAGGAAATCTTGATACATGCTAAAATATGGATGAAGTTTGAAAATCTTATGCTCAGATAATAAAATAAGTCAGACACAAGAGGAATCTGTACCTTGACCAGGAGGCTGTCGTTCGAACAGAACAAGGGAACACTACATGGTTTAAAATCAAGAAGGGAGTGCGTCAGGGTTGTA
>NW_006921851.1:4299509-4300701 GCF_000298275.1 Orycteropus afer afer | reverse complement strand
GTTTCGTTCTGCTGTGCATGGGGTCACTATGAGTCAGAAACGACTCAACGGCACTTAACAACAACTAACAACAGGGACAGATGGGAGAGAGAGAGGAGGAAAGAGGGAGTCACTGTTTGATGGGGCACTGAGCTTCTGTTAAGGGTGATAAAAAGATTTATAGATGGATAGTGGTGGTGGTTGCACAATATAATGAAAATAATTAATGCCACTGAATTGTACATGTAAAAATGTGGAATGGTAAATTTTTGTTACATGAATGTATAAATATATAGAGAGAGACACAATTTTTAAAAAATTATGTGACATAGAAGGGAAAGAAATGAGATAACGATCAATCATTCAATGGTAACACTTTATTCCAGAGGCAAGATATTTAAGATTGTTGTGAGTCAAAGATTTTCTGTTGAACAAAACTGATCCTCAAGTACAATGGCACAGAAAACACTGTAATCAGAAATATTGTTTTCATTAGCCTTTCCTGAGGAATCTACAGAGAAAAGTTTCAAGCATGACTAGAGGAAGGGAGACATAGGAGTAAGTAGTGAGCAATAAATATATAGTTACTTGTAGAATTAAGATAATGAGGGTTAAATACAGGGAGGTTCTGGCAACATGGCGGACTTGGCAGGAAGACTGCACAGACCCTTTTCAAAAAAGAAAAGGGAAACCAATTAACACAGACACAGAAGATAATCCTGGATCCCTGAGCCTTGAAGGGAAGGATATAGAAGTGGACTAAACCCCAACTATCAGACCATTAATACACAAGATGACATAACCCAGAAACCACAGCTATCGACATATCTAAACGAAAATGAGCTTACAAGATTGTAAACAGGGAAGCAGAGACATCAATTGGCAAGTGAGGACAACTACAAACAAAAAAGAGGGAAAAGACTGTGTAGTGACAGAACTTCCAAATGGTGAGGAAGTTAAGAGAGTTGCAAGATACAATGGACTATTCTAAACTTGGGGATAAGCTTATAAATCATAGAGTAACCTCAAAGAAAAGTGATAAACCTTCCCATCACAATAAAAAAGAGGACAAGCACAGATATTCAGCATATACTAATACAACAGCAACAAAGGAAATGATAACACGATTCATAAACATAATGAGCTCAGAACAGAAAATAATATGGAACAAAGAAACCAGGGACACCATGAAAAAACACATAACAAAATGACA
>NW_006921851.1:4296926-4297638 GCF_000298275.1 Orycteropus afer afer | reverse complement strand
GAAACCATAAGAGATCTACATAAATGGAAGAAAATCCCATGCTCGTGGATAGGAAGATTGAACATTGTGAAAATGTCAGTTCTACCCAAAGCAATGTATGCATTCAATGCAATCCCAATCCAGATCCCATCAACATTCTTTAGGGATATGGAAAAATCAATCACTTACTTTATATGGAAAGGAAAGAGACCTCAGATAAGCAAAGCACAATTGGAGAAGAAAATCAAAGTAGGAGGTGTCACACCCCCGGATCTCAAAACCTACTATACAGCCACAGTAGTCAAAACTGCCTGGTATTGGTTTAATGACAGATACACAGACCAATGGAATAGAATTGAGAATCCAGAACTAGATTCATCAACCTATAGTCAGCTGATCTTTGACAAAACCCCCAAATCCATTAACTGGGGAGAAGAATGTTTGTTTAATAAATGGTGCTGGCAAAACTGGAGATCCATTTGCATAAAAATGAAATGAGATCTGTACCTTACACCATACACAAAAACAAACTCCAGATGGATCAAAGATTTAAATGTGAAACCTAAAACTATACAGTTCCTCAAGGAAAATCTAGGGGCAAATTTAAGGGCTGTAATATATGGCATAAATAGACTATTACGCATAACTCACAATGCACAAACAGCAGAAGAGAAACCGGATGATTGGGACCTTCTAAAAATTAAATTTTTATGTGCTTCCAAAGACTTCTCCA
>NW_006921851.1:4294979-4296464 GCF_000298275.1 Orycteropus afer afer | reverse complement strand
AATGCTAAAGAATAATGTAGAATCTGCAGAACACCACATAACATGGATGAACTTGGAGGACATTATGCTGAGTGAAATAAGTCAATCACAAAAGGGCAAATATTGTATTAGTCTGTTATTGTAGAAGTTAAGTAAATGTTTATCTATACAAGGAAATTTTCTTTGTTGGTTACCAGGGGTGGGAGGGGAGGGAACACTGTTAGATAGATAGAGATAAGTATTTATTTGAGTGAAGAGAAGGGCAATGTACCAAATGTGAGTGACCAATTGGTGACATTGAGGATGAGAAAGACATAGAGAGGTACATGGGAGGTACAGCCAACAAAGATGAATGCTTTTGCACATACAGTACTGCATTGTCAGTGAAGGCAAACATGGGAATATGGGTGGATAGATGGGTGGATAGGCTGAATGATTAGGTATGTCTATGAAATTGGGCGTTTATCCAAGAACATATATAGGGTTGGCAGACAATGGTCCTATAACTTTATGTGAATGATCAGAATTCCCAGGTGTATAGAAGAGCTGACAAGGGGCAAGATTGTGGTCACTGCTTGATCACAGCCAGATCATACCCAGAGGGACCGAGTAGTTGCACCTGCGGACTTGGGACCATAGTCGCAGGGTACATCAAACTCAAATGGCATAACATACTATACAAAACATTTTTCCACCTCCTACTTTGGCAAGTAGTGACTGGGATCTTAAAACCTAACAAGCTGCCATCTAGATGCAACGATGGGTCTCTCCTCATCCAGAGCAAAGAAGAATGAAGAAAACCAAAATTAATGGAAACAATTAGTCCTAGAGACTGGTACACCATCTGATCTGCAGCCTGTATGACTATGAGACCAGAAGAACTAGATGGTGCCCGGCTACCACTGTCATCATCTTGGAAGGGGATCTATGTAGAAGATCCTTGATAGAGAGGGAGAACAATGTGGAAGAAAACTCAAAATCATTTGGAGGAAAAAAAAAAAGGTGAGGGGGACCAGGTTTAATAGAGCCTGGTGGAACCACTAAGACTATGGACCCTAGCTGCCATTCAGATCTGGAATTGAACCCACACCTGTGGTTTCCAGCCAAAGAAAAGACAGGCATATGAATTGAACATTTACCTCAGGTAAATACACTCCTTGGAGAGAACAATCATGGGAGAAAGAAAAGCTGCTTATGCACAGGGAGACAGCTCAGAGGGCAGCAGTCCATTGAGGGATGGACACAGGGAAGAGGTAACTATGGGGAGGAAGTGGGAGGGGCGGGGTTGCACTGTTGTAAACTGTGGTCAATGTCATGAGACAAAGTATATGTATATTGCTGTATGGAAAGTGAATTTGCTCTGTAAATCTTGACCCAAATCACAATTAAAAAAAGAAGAAGAAGAAATATATTTAGCAAAAGAGAAAATTACTACTTTACCCCTAATTTGTAGATTATATTTTATGTATATTATGATTACCGGCCTTAAAAATTAAATGTTTCATT
>NW_006921851.1:4278059-4294879 GCF_000298275.1 Orycteropus afer afer | reverse complement strand
ATTTAGGAAAGAAAAAGAAAAAAAAGATTATGAAGATTAAAGGGGAGGAAATATGTGGGAGATTAGAATAGTATATGCAAAATATACGTTTACCGTTTTTATTAATCATAATAGGTGGCAGTGGAATTATTATTGTTATTTTGAGAGTATTGTGTGTAGTTATGGAATGTTTAAATCTGTTGTTTTTATGTGCCATCGAAACGATTCCATACTTGTTGTTTTTAGGTGTCCTCAGGTTGATTCTGACTCATAGCAACCCAATGTACAACAGAAAGTAACACCTGCATCATGCTCAAAATCCCTACTATGCTTGAGCCCATGATTGCAGCCACTTTGTCAATCCATTTCATTGAGGGTCTTCCCCTTTTTCTCTGACCCTCCATTTTACCAAGATTGATACTTTGGTCATGTGGTCAGAAAGAAGGGGCCAGTCTCTTGAAAAGGATATCAATTTTTGGTATTCCTTATTTGTTGTCCAGCTTTCAAATGCATATGAGGCAATTGGAAATATCATGGTTTGTGTTAGATGCAACTTAATATATGCTAAATGATATCTTTGGTCTTCAACACTTTAAAGAGGTCTTTTACAGCAAATTTTCCTAGTACAACATGATGTCTGATTTCTTGACTGCTATTCCCATGAGCATTGATTGTGGATCCAAGTAAAATGAAATCTTTGACAACTTCAATCTTTTTGCCATTTATTAAAGTGTTGTATATTGGTCCAGTTGTGAGAATTTTTATTTTTTTTATATTGAGGTGTAATCGATACTGAATGCTATAGTCTTTGATTTTCGCCAGTAAGTACTTCAAGTCCTCTTCACTTTCAGCAAGCAAGGCTGTGCCATCTGCATTTTGCAGGTTGTAATTAGTCTTCCCCCAATCCTGATTCTGAATTCCTCTTCATATAGTCCAGCTTCTCAGATTATTTGCTCAGCACAGAGTTTGAATAAGTATTGTGAAAGGATACAACCCTGACATATATCCCTCCTGATTTTAAACTATGCAATATGCCCGTGTTCTGTTCAGTGGGCAGCCTTCTGGTCTATGAACAGGTTCCTCATGAGCACACTCTTGGTAACGTTATCCATAATTTGTTATGATCCACATAATCAAATGCCTTTGCATAGTTAATAAAACAAAGGTAAACATCTTTCTGGTATTCTTTGCTTTCAGCCAAGATCCAACTGATATCAGCAATGATACTACTCATTCCACATCCTCTTCTGAATCCAGCTTGCACTTCTGGAAATTCCCTGTCAATATACTGCTGCTACTATTTTAAATTATCTTCAGCAAAATTTTACTTGATTGTGATATTAATAATATTGTTTGATAATTTCCACATTCTTTTGGATCACCTGTCTTTGGAATGGGCCCAAATATGGATCTCTTCCCATTGGTTGGCCAAGTAGCTGTCCTCCAAATTTCCTGGCATAGATGAGTAAGTGCCTTGTGAGCTGCATCTGTTTGTTGAAACATTTCAATTGGTATTCCATCAATCCCTGAAGCCTTGTTTTTCACCAATGCCTTCAGTGCACTTGGACTTTTTCCTTCAATATGATCTGTTCTTGATAATGTGCTGCCTCCTGAAATGACTGAACATCAAGCAATTCTTTTTGGTATAGTGGCATCTTCTTTTGAAGAGTCCTGCGCTGTTCAAAAGTCATAGTCTCAAATAATAGTCTTGAAAAATTGTTTCTCAAGAAAATATATCAGAGCATTTTGGAAAAATGGCTGACTCTCAAGGTAGGGCAGAAAATGTACCAGATAAGCCTGGAATATCTTGCCACACTAGAAAGCAAGGAAGTTATTAAAGACTACCGTGGTTATGTCTAAGAGATTTAAGAGGCCCCAATGGATAGAGAGGGGAAAATTTGAGCTTCAATAAAGATAAGGATTGCTGAAATCCTTATAAAAATACATCATAAGGATATTTTTTAAAAAACAAATTGGTCCTCTTCTATGGATGACAAGGAACCAACTCATTTGGAAACTTAGTAAATAAAAGGAAATAAGCATTTTTTCAAAAGGACATAAACACTTACCTGACTTTTCTGTATGAACTTTCTAAATGGGTTACTAAATAGTAGATGAAAGGTACTTTCTTCTAAAATATTTCAGCTAATAATTAAAATGAAAGATAAAATTAGAAGATCACCATTTTGTGATACCTAATGAACACATAGATCTGGCATTTTGTATCAGTGGCTGCTAATGTGAAAAAAGAGTGAAAAACAGATGTTATGTATGTCCTGCTGAAAGAATACATCACCCTTAAGTCTTGTCAAACCTCCAGTAACAAGAGTTACTGAGGCCATGAAATAAACTACATTGCTGGTTTGAGCGTAAACTGTTACAATTGTTTTGGAAAACTCTTGGGTAGCATCTAGCAAACTTTCACCCATGTGATTGAGCCATTCTGCTACTGAGAAAATATCCAAGATAATGAATACACAAATCCTTCAAAAGACATGGACAAAATGTTCATAGTGGCTTTGTTATAATAATGAAAAACTAGGGGGAAAAAAAAAGATGTCTATTCACAACAGAATGGAGAAGTAAATAATGGTACAGTCATTCAAGGGATTAAAAAAAGAATTTTTTTTTTAAAGTTCCTATACACAAATAAGGAGCTCTGATAGCATAGTGCCTCAGGCACTTGACTGCTCACCAGAAGGCTGGTGGTTCAAACCCACCAGCCACTCCTTGGAAGGAAGGTTGGGCAATCCTACTTCCGTAGTGATACTGCCTCGGAAACCCAAGGAGGGGTCGCTATGAGTCGGGTTTGACTCGACGGCACATAACAACAACAACAACAACATACACAAACAACAAGGATGAACGTCACAGACATTATGTTAAGCAAAAGAAGCTAGGCACAGGAAGTTTGTATTAACAATTCCGTTTACAACAGCATTTAAGAAAATAACATACCTCAGAATAAATCTAACCAGACACACTTTAATTTATACAAAGAAAATTATAACACACTGCTGAAAGAGATTGTTGTTGTTACATGCCATTGAGTCAGACCTGACTCATAGGAACCCCTCCTAGAGTTTCCAGTTTCCGAGGCATTATCACCATGGAAATAGATTGCCCCATCTGAAAGAGATGAAAGAATACTAAAATAAATGAAAAGATCTTGCATGTTCATGGGTTGAAAGACTTAATATTGTTAAGATTCAATACTACCCAAAGCAATCCATAGATTCAACACAATCCCAATCAAAATTCCAACAGCCTTCTTAACTGTAATAAAAAAAAAATCCTCAACTTTACATAGAATGGCAAGAGGCCCCAAATAACTAAAGCAATGTTGAAAGAGAAGAAAGTGCAAGGACTCACACTTCCAGATTTCAAAACATACTATACAGTCTTAGCAATCAAAACAACTTGTATACTGTTATAAGAACAGACACATAGACCAATAGAATATAAGAGAGAGTCCAAAAACAAACCCATACATCTATGGTCAACTGATTTTTGGTAAGGGTCCTAAGACCATTCAATGAGGAAAGTAGTCTCTTCAGTAAATGTTGGGAAAATTGGATTTTCACTTATAGAAAAAATGAAACAGGATCTGTGTCTCACACCATACACAAAAACAAAGTCAAAATGGATTAAAGATGTAAATATGCAATCTAAAACCATAAAATTCTTAGAAGAAAATTCAGAGGCACTGTTGTCAGGCCTAGTTTTTAACAATGAATTACTTATTATAAAAACAAAAGCATAAATAGCAAAAGGCAAAATAAATAACTCAGACCTCACAACAATTAAAAGCTTTTGTTCATCAAAACACTACCCAAAAAGTGAAAAAGACTAGCTACCAACTGACAGAATGTGAAAATATACACAAAACTTTGAAAACTAAGCAATAAAAAGAAAACCCAACCATAAAATGTGCAAAAGATTTTAATAGACATGTTACCAAAGAGAACATTCAAATGGCCACCAAACACATGGAAACAATGTCATTAGCCATCAGAGAGATGTAAATCAAAACCAAAATGAAAAACAATTTCACTCACTAGGATGCCTAAGATTAAGGAAAAAAAAGAAAACAGAAATTAACAAATGTGGGGAAATGGAAACTCATCCATTGTTGAGAGAGTTCCACAGCCACCCCTTGGCCTTGTTCTGACTAATGATATTGAGCTTCTCCATTGTCTTTTTCATAGATGTTGTCTATTTGATTTCTGTGTATTCCATCTGGTGAGGTTGTAGAAAAAAGTTATTTGCAATGAATAAGTCATTGGTCTTGCAAAATTCTATCATGAGATCTCTGGCATCATTTCTATCACCAAGGATTTATTTACCAACTACTGATCCTTCTTGTTTCCAGCTTTCACATTCCAACCACCAGTAATTATCAACATATCTAGATTGTATGATTTATC
The DNA here is from genome assembly GCF_000298275.1 of Orycteropus afer afer. Lineage (NCBI taxonomy): Eukaryota > Metazoa > Chordata > Mammalia > Tubulidentata > Orycteropodidae > Orycteropus > Orycteropus afer. Next base: position 4,290,473 of record NW_006921851.1, on the reverse strand, counting down.
AATTTCAGACTGCAGAAGTTGGTGAAAATCTTCAATTTCTTCATCTTTGACATAAGTGGTTGGTGCATAAATATGAATAACAGTCATATTAACTGGTCTTACTCATAGGCATATGGATATTTCTCTATCACTTACAGTGTTGTGCTCCAAGACAGATTTTTAAATATTCTTTGTGAGGATGAATGCCAAGTCATTTCTCTTCAATTTGTCATTGCAGGCATAGTAGACCATATGACTGTCTGACTCAAAATGGTCAATACCAATCCATTTCAGCTCACTAATGCCTAGGATATCAACTTTTTTTCATCCCATTTCATTTTTGATGACTTGAAATTTTCCCAGATTTATACTTTGTACATTGCATGTTACAATTATTAATAATTGTTTACCTCTGTTTATTATTTTAATTCATGCCACATCAGCAAATGAAAGTCCTAAAAGCTTCTTCCATCCACAGCATTAATGTCTACTCTACTTTGAAGGGGATCTCCTCCCCAGTGGTATTTTGAGTGCTTTCCAGACAATGTTCAGGGGCACTTCATAAGATTTTCACTGCCAATTTTTTCAGATAGTCAACTATCTTCCTAGTCTGTCTTATTCTGGAAGCTCTGCTGAAACCTGTCTACCATGGATGACAGGAAAGGTGTGCATCAGGGCTGTATCCTTTCACAATACTTAGTCAATCTGTATGCTAAGCAAATAGAGAAGTTGGACTATAAGAAGAAGAATGTAGCATCAGACTTGGAGGAACACTGATTAACAACCTGGAATATGCAGGTGAAACCTTGCTGAAAGCAAAGAGTATTTAAAGCACTTATTGATGAAGATTTGTAAAGATTTGTAAAAATGACATGCACATAATCTTTTGGTGGGAGGATTACAAGACCATGGCTAGAAGGGCCACGTTAAGTTAATTCACTGCACCAAAAGCCACCCCCTGGCTCTTCTAGCCATTGGTCTTTTGATGCCTGATGGATTAACTTCCTACTCCCAATCATTTTACCAATCTAAAACAGTCATCAACAATTAGTTCTTCAGTAGGGCAAAGAATCCTCAGGGTGAGGTTACTCAGGTACTAACCATTCAGATTTCCTGCAGGTATTTTTCTGATCTGGTCAGATTCTCCAAAAGCCGTCTTGGGTTCACCCTTTCTGGTCTCTAATAAAATTTAAATGAGCATAGGTTTTCCTCTTCCTCTGAGAGCCTCTGAGTCTTTTGAGGTATCAGCATAGCTAAACTTTAAGGAACTTTAAGTTTGGCCACTGTACTCCAGTCCAGCAATGCCTTCCCCTTAGTCCACTCTTTCACAGATATGTTGTTGTTGTTGTTATGTGCCGTCGAGTCAGACCCGACTCACAGCGACCCCTCCTTGGGTTTCCGAGGCAGTATCACTGCCAAAGTAGATTGCTCCATCTTCCTTCCCAGGAGTGGCTGGTGGGTTTGAACCACCAGCCTTCTGGTTAGCACTCAAGGGCCTTAGGCACTATGCTACCAGAGTTCCTTTCACAGATATAGCTTCTATAATTACAATTCTTAGAATCACAATCACCCCTATTAACAATCAACATTCACAACTGAATCACATAATCCAGCACCACATTTCCTCACCCTCTTCTTCAGACCCATGCGGAAAAGAAGAAACTATTCAGTGGGGACCCTCCCTTATACTTTTCACTTAAGTGTAAGCACAGTTACAAAAGCAGGGAAGCCAGCCACTTCTTGCCTTTATCTCCAACCCTGGACCCCCTCTTACCCCCCGATTTAGATAGCCAATGTTTAAATTGCCTGTCGTTATCAAACCAGTACTCTAAGGAGACAAGCATGTTCGTTAGTCTGAGAATTTTCTATGCTGGTTGGAACTTTGAGCATTTGTATCCATAAGCAAAGTCCAGTCCAAAGCAAGCCATCAAATTGCAGCAATTTACACCAGCTCATGGTGTCAAGCATCTTTCTGGTCAGCTCATCCTTAGCTATCCAAGCTAGGTCAATAGGTACTAGCTGTAAGCTTGGGTGTCCATAACCCTCCCTGAATGTCAGACCAGTCAGATCAGCCAACGCTCTCGTGCTCTCTCTCTCTCTCTCTCTCTCTCTCTCTCTCTCTCTCCCTCTCTCTCTCTTTCTCTCTCTCTTTCTCATCCCTAGCCCCCATGGGTGCTAGGTCAACAGGCACAAACCATAGGCTCTTGAGTCCACACAACTCCCTGCACTTCACCAGCCATTTCTCTCTCTCATCCCTAGCCTCCATAGGCTAAGTCAACAGTTGTTGCAGCTCCCACACTTCCACTTATCAAGTGGCCCAGGTGGTCATCAAAAGTAAGCATACCAGGCTTTCCATTTATCAGCTACCTTTCACTTCCAGTCCTAGAAGGGGCACTGATTTTTCCTGCCTGGATGTATCTAATGGTAAACCTCTTACTAGAAATTCAAAGGGTCTTTTATTTTTTCTTCTGCAGGTCCTTCCTTCAAATGCAAATCTCTATTTCTCTTAGGAGTCCTGCATGGGTCTGCCTGTCTTTTCAACTGCAAATTTCCTAAATGGGGCTCAGGTTTTCAACCTAAGCCCCCAGTACTCTGTACTCAGGGCTGTTGTTGTTGTTGTTGTTGTTTGCCTTCGAGTCATAGCGACCCCTCCTTGGGTTTCCGAGGCAGTATCACTACGGAAGTAGGATTGCCCAACCTTCCTTCCGAGGAGTGGCTGGTGGGTTTGAACCGCCAGCCTTCTGGTGAGCAGTCAAGTGCCTTAGGCACTATGCTACCAGAGCTCCTGTACTCAGGGCTACTGACAACCAAACACCTCTTGGGATTTAGTTCCTTGGATTGGAAGTTTAGGGTTGTAGATTCATGCACTATCCCAGTTAATTGGCACAATAACGTCTTCAGTGCTTCTGTTCTACCTCTTAGTTTGTTGTACAGTTTTTGGGGTCTTAAAAGCTTGCAAGCAGCCATTCCAAGGCACAACAATTAGTCTCTATGGCTTGGAGCAACAGAGGAAGAAGGGGAATAAGGAATAGGAGGGTATGGGTGGTGTGTCTAATTGCTTCTAGAAAAACTGGATGGTACCCAGCTTCCATTACTGAACATTCTGATGAAAGATTCTGTAGAAGAATCCTGACCAAAAAGGGGAAAATTCAGAACAGAATTTCCAATTCTCATGGACTCCATACTTTCTGGAGTTGTAGAGGCTGGATGAACCCCTGAAACTGTTGCTCTGAGATAATCTTTAAACCTTAAATCAAACATATCCCCTGAAGCCTTCTTAAAACCAAACAACAGTTTAGCTTAACTTGTAATAACTGCCTGCCTTAAACATTATGCTCTTTTAAGAACTATCTATATGAGGTTAAAGTGACCAACAGCAACTCAGAAAATTAGATAGGGACCTCAGGGGGCTGGAAGTTTATGATAATGGGGGAGAAACAGCTAAGAAATGGAAGGTGAGAATGATTGAACAACTCAAAGACTGTAATCAATTTCATTGAATTTTACACATAGAAACTGATGAATTGGTATATTTTTTGTTGTGTATACTGTCAACAACAACAATAATAAAAGTATATATTTTCTGGTTTCATTTATATGAAGTTTCAAAAACTCTCAAACTCACTGCCATCGAGTCGGATCTGACTCATAGTGACCCCTCCTTGGGTTTCTCAGGTGGTAGCACTACAGAAGTAGATTGCCTAATCTTCCTCCCGAGGAGTGGCTGGTGGGTTTGACCAACCAGTCTTCTGGTTAGCCATCAAATGCCCTAGCCACTATGCTACCAGAGCTCCTATATGAAGATTAAGAATAGGTGAAACTGATAAATGGTTATAGGATTCTGAATAGTTCTTAGCTGTGGGTGAGGAGGGTGGATAGTGATGTGGAAAAGTCATAGAACATCCCCAGGTGTTGGGACTATTCCACATCTTGAGCTTGGTGGTGATTATATCACTGTAAACAGTGAAGCTGTATTTATTGAATACATGTTGTACCACAACAAAAAAATGTTAAAAAGCCATAAAATGAAACATGAACTCCCACAATCTCCAATTCTTAGTTACTATGTTAATATATTCTTACTCATTTATTCATTAACATTTTACCCTCCAAATCTGTTTACAAATTATGTTGAAATTTCCATACTTTTCACACTGACTGAAACTCTTAATCAAGAGTCTGTAGGTATAAATATTCCATTATTAACAAACTTAAAACAAATAAAACGCCAATTTTTTCTGGGTGTAGTTCCCAGAGAGTTGACATCAATAAAAATGATTATAGGTTATAAATTAGCAAAAGGAGGCTTGTGGATAGTGTCTTTACCTTTGCATGCCTCTCCTTCATATACCAAAAGGGGAGAATAATACCTACACTCTCAACCTATCTATGAGATTAAATGGGAAAACAAATACGAGCATGCTTTAGAAACTAATGATGTACTTATCAAATCTGTTCTGGTTACCTACTGCTGCTCTGACAAGAAAATAGCACAAATGGGATTCAATGAACAAACAGGAGTTTATTCTTTTAGTTTGGAGGCTTTAAGTCCAAGTTCAAAGTGCCAGGCTCTAGGTGCTAGGTGAAAGCCCCTCAACCTTGGGGTCCAGCTCTGCCTTCTGCTCCCAGCCCACTGCACCTAGAGGCATTTCTTCCCTCAACAGCTGCTGGCTGCTGAGGCTGACAAACTCAGGGTCGAAAAGTAAAAAGGCACAGTCCTGATTTTACCAATCCACATGGCAGGTCATTAATTTAAGTCCATTGTAAGTCCCAAGGTTGGCAGAGCATGGCAGGATGCTGAACAATGACATGACTAATGCAGGGTCCAAGCATGCCATAAGCTAGAGACTATTCCCCAAGGCTTTTGCTTATATAAAGGAAGCAGACCACATTCCCTAAGGCAGCTACTCAGCTGGTCCCAGTAGATTCCACCATGGAGTTGATTACCAGTCTCATCATGGGGAATACTACATCCAGCTGCCCAGCTACTCGACCAGGCCCAGCTAAGTTGACACACAAACTGAACCACCACAATTCCACCCCTTGTCAACTTGGCATCTGTACAGATCTTCATTGGGTGGCATCTGTACAGCTCTCTCTCACTGGGTGCCTCTAAGTGGCAACCTCACCCCTTTGGCCTGGCTACCCTGGTCCTCTCCCTCTTTGGCATGGCAACCCTACCCCCTCACTCTTGGGCAGCGGCTATGGCTCCATCCCACTGGCTCACATGAACGAGCAGAACCAAGTTGGTGAAGGCCTGGCTCTTTGAAACCTAGGGGGCTGTGCTCATTCCACCCCCAAATGCCACAATATCTAAACTTTTATTATTGGTGCCTGTTATAATGTATAAGTAGTGCTGGTGGCACAGTGGGTAAGGCATTTGGCAGCTAACCAAAAGGTTGCAGTTCAAATACTCCAGCTACTCCACTGGATGAAAATTATTGAAGGGTTGCCTTTTTTGCTGAAAAAAAATTGCAGAAATGTAACAAACTAACAGCTATGATTAGTGTGGATATTAACCACAATGATTAAATCTCTATTTTTCTTTGGCCCTCTCCTTCCCGCTATGTAAACAAGATAGTTACTTTAGGTTGTTCTTTTCCTCACACATTCCTTTGGATATCTGGCTTAAACTCACTGCCCATTTGTAGCTAATAATTGCAGTTTATGGAGGAAGATGACCTTGAGAAAGGAGCACTGAGCATGAAACAAACAAGATAAAAGAGAAACAGAGACATCCCTGGTGGACCAAGAGGCCTGAGGGTACCCACTCCCATACTCTCCCTTCCTTGTAGAATTAACCTTTCTAAGCAGGTGCAGGAAACTTGAAGGACACTTTCTCCTGACCAAGAATGGCTTTCTATCTCTACCCAGAAAAAGAGCAGAGAGGTCACAAGGCAACAACAATTCATTCTGATAAGAAGAAAGCATTTCCAGCATTCCTCAAAACTTCCTATCCCTTAGCCCAATTCCCTTTAAAAACCGTAACCATTTCCCAGCTCTGGAATATAGACTTTTTAGAGAAATGATTTTCTCTGTGTCCTTGGGTATTGATACTCAATAAATTCTTTTGCTTTCCCACTTCAACCTCTTGTGATAATTGGCTCTGTGCAACATGGGGTAAGAACCTTGTTTTCCTGCAACTAGATGAGGCAATCTACTTCTGTAAATATTTACAGCCTTGGAAACCCTATGAGAGTTACTGTGAATCAAAATCAACTCTATAGCAGTGGATTTGGTTGTTTTTTGGGGGTTATAATGTATCTTACTTGTTGAAAGTGAAGAGGACTTGAAGCACTTACTGATGAAGATCAAAGACTACATCCCTCAGCATGGATTACACTACAACATAAAAACAAAAATCCTCACAACTTGGCAATGAGTTGTCAAGATTTTCATATTACTTGGATCCACAATCAATGACCATAGAATTAACAGTCAAAAAATCAAATGACATATTGCATTGGGCAAATCTGGGGCAGAAAGACCTCTTTAAAGTGTTAAAAAGCAAAGATGTCACCTTGAGGTCTAAAGTGCACCTGACCCAAGGCATGGTATTTTCAATTGTTTCATATGAATGTGAAAGCTGGAAAATGAATAAGGAATAAGAAGAAATGATGTCTTTGGATTGTGGTCTTGCCAAAGAATACTGAATGTACCGTGGACTGCTATAAGAACGAAACAAATCTGTGTCAGAAGTACAGCCACACTGCTTAGGAACAAGAATGGCAAGAGTAAGTCTCATGTACTTTGGACATGTTATCAGGAGGGACCATTCCCTAGAAAATGACATCATTCTTGGTAAAGTAGAAAGTCAGTGAAAAAGAAGAAGGCATACAACAAGATGGATTGACACAGAGACTCCTACAATAAGCTCAAAAATAACACTGATTGTTTGGGTGGCAGGACCAGGCAGTGATACATTCTGTGATACATGGAATCACTGAGTCAACCAACTTGATGGCACCAAACAACATTATAATGTATGGAGTCACTGGGTAGTGGCAATGGTTAAGCACTTGGCTAGTAACCAAAAGTCTGGCAGTTTGAATCCACTCAGAAAAAAGGCCTTGTAATCTGCTTCCCGAAAGATCACAGCCATTGAAAATCCTGTGGAGGAGAGCTCTTCTCTGACACATAGGAAGTCATCATGTATCAGAATCCACTCCATAGCAGTTGGTATTTATTATTACACAAAATAAATCCTCAATAAACTTGAGCAATTATTACTGGCTGGCCTTCTTGTAGATAAACAAATCAAGTACAAATTACTTTTAAATGTTTTCATTGTCAACACCAGTACCAAATTCTCAATCTTGTTAGTTTTCCAAACCAACCTTAGAATGAGTTTTTAAATGATAGTCAAACACATGATCCATATGTTCAACTGAGTAATGGGGTAGGTTGGACATGATTAAGTTAGAAAAAAAAAAAAAAAGCCAACAGCTGAAGGGTGGGCAGAAACTATTCTTACTATCAGGTAGCAGGCTAAAACCAGCAGAGAAAGAGAAACAGCAGCTGCTGGGGCTATTGTAAGCCCATAGAGAGGACCTTAAATAGCAGAGGAATCTTAGACCCTGAAGGTCAGTTGGAACCTAGATGTTGAATAGGTATCTTCTTTCCCTGTTCTGTACTTTTGTCTCTTTGATATCACAGTTCTTAACTTTTAAAATATTGCCATCATTTAAATTCTAGCTGTTTTCTGTGGTAGTTCAGAAGTTTTCCATAAAAAGAGAAACTCCTGTGAAGAGGAGGCTGTAAATTTGAAACTAATGACATCCGTTCATTTTGTAAAACCAGCTAAAATATTTCTCTTCAGTGTACAGTATTGAGATATATCTGTTAATCGAAAAATTTTCCCTCCTCCTTTCTCTTCTTCCCTTATTCTTTCATTCCTCTTCTTCCTGTTTCCTAGTTCCTGGGATCATAAGTCAACTTTTTAAAATTTTGAGGGATTTCTTGGTATCAACTTTTGTTTGAGTAAATTATATAACTGGAGTTCTATTTCTGCCACTAACCTAGCTAATTGACCCTAATCAATTCACTAATCCTTGCTTCAACCATGGGAGATAATAATGCCTTCCCTATCTACCACAAAGGATTATGGGTAGGCCAATGTTAAAGTGCTTTGATGAAATGAGAAGTGCAGTACAAATGATAGGTATCATTATCAATAATTCATGAACTGGAATGCTGACAAGTATTTTCTGTTGTTCTTATTGTTGTTGGTGTTAGCTGCCTAAGTCTTCCCTTGACTCTGCTCCTGACCCATGGTGACACCATGACCAATGGAATGAAATTCTGCCTGGTCCAGCATCATACCCATGATTGATTGGGGATCAGGCCATAGTAACCATAGGGTTTTCGTTTCCAGAAGTAGATTGCCAGGCCTTTCTTCCTAGTCTGTCTTAATCTGGGAGCTCCACTGAAACCTCTCAGCATCATAGCAACAGGCCACTTCCTACTGATAGACTGGTGATAGCTTTTCATGATGTGCACTGGTTGGAAATTGAAGCCAGATGGAAGGTAAGAATTCAACCATTTAACTACCTCCAGAATAAATTGATTTTTAGATTTTAAATTTTAACCCATTTAGTAGAAGACAGCTTTTATTAAAAACTGAAAATAGAGGTATGGATCATTCTCAACAAGTTATTTGCATGCAAGGCACTTAAAATTACAGACTTAATATATATCAACAGAGACTTAATTAATTCAAGGCTAAAGCCTATTGTACAACACCCAAAAAGAAAAAAGAACAAAAGGCTTTTAAGATCTTCTCTGTCAAAGCTTCTGGGGAGGTGTTGATTGCCATGGGGTATCAACAGTCATTTAACAGGATTTGATGACATCAGTCTGAGTCATGCTAGCATGTAAAACTGGTATGAGGTCATTTTAAACTAATCAGATGGGTGGCTGGAGAAAGGTGCCATTCACTATTTATTACCTCAGCCAGCAACAAAAGGACAGGACTTCTCTAATGGAAAGCAAGTGCTTAATGAATCAGACTAAATAAGGAGGGTGGTGGTAATTGTGTCATTAAGGCCCTAATACTGAAAATTCTTCTAGTTCTTAGATGGCCCTAAGGCAACTTTTCCAAAGGTGATTCTATGGTCATTAAAAAAGCTTTCTGCTTTTAGGTATAGGGCTTTTCTTATTGCAGTCACTGAAAAGTGGTTTCTGGGTTACTGGGAGTTTGTTCTGGGTCATTTGGAATGTTCCTTATAGGTCTGAAAAAGTATCTGTAATGCCCTTCAAATTTCTGATCCAGTGGCTGATGTCTAATCAGTTAGTTGATGTGACTACATGAAAAAATAAAGCTGATTACGTTGAATGGTTTCTGAAAACCAGTCTCATTTTCTTACTGTGACATCACATTAGACAAGCACATAAATAGTTATAATTTAAGGAAGGTATTACAAAAGAAGTATAAATGGTTGTGGGGGAGGGGAAGACCAAAGAACTGAAATTTTTGATATCTGAATGGTGGGCTCTCTAGAAAGATGACTCTAAAGCCATTTGTGAGATAAATGAAACAGACACAAGGAGATAGAATGGTTAGAAGACTAGAAATAGTGAAGATCTGAAGAAAAGTGTAGTATTAGGACTAGAAGAATGGGGAGGAAAGAAAGAGATATTTTTATAATATATATGGAGTAAGAAAAGAAATAAGAATAAAAGACTCTGCTTTTCAGCTTGGGTATGTGAGAGAGAAGTAAAACTATTAACAAAAATTAAGGAATTGGGAAGGCACATGTTTGCAGTAAGGAAAAGATTATTTTTGTTTGGGATAAAACCAAAAATAAAAGTTAAAAAAACAAACTCACTGACATTGAATCGATTCTGACTCATAGTGACCCCCTCTGGGTTTTTAAGGCAGTAAATCTTTATGGAAGTAGATTGCCCAGTCTTCCTATCCTGGAGTGGCTGGTGGGTTTGAACAGCCAAACTTCTGGTTAACAGTCAGATGCATTAGGCACTACGCCACCATTTTGGATATTCTATATTAAAGAGGCATGTAAGGTAATTGAGTAGAGAGAAGTCAGAAAGGCAGAGTCCAAGACCCAGTGTTCAATTTGCCCTCTGCAAAGGGTATGTACTGATGGGATATGAATACACTGAGGGTGGCCACTTAATGGCTAATTCCAGGAGGCAGAGAGATGGGAGGACAGACTGAAATGGGTGCATCAGAATTACCTGGTTGTTGTTGGGTGTCACCTATTCAATTCTGACTCGTCAGCTCCATGTGACAGAGTAGAACTGCCCATAGATGTTCCTAGGCTATAGTCTTTATGACAGCAGATCCCCAGATCTTTCTCCCTCAGAACAGCTGGGTAGGTTCAAATTGCCAAAGGACTTCTGGTGGTGCAATGGTTAAGCACTTGGCTGCTAAGGACAGGTTGGAATCATTTGGAGGACTTGTTAAAACGGCTTGCTAAGCCCCACCCCTCAGTCCTTGATTCAATAGCTCTGAGGCAGAGCCTGAGACTTTGTGTTTCTAACAAGTTCCCAGGTGCTGGTCTGGAGACCACCCTTTGAAAATGATTTGTGCAGAGGAAGAGGTTTGAGCTTTGGATTCAGAAAAATGGAGATCAAATTCCAGGCCAATAAATTACCTAATCTCTCTCTGAGTTTCAGTTTTCTCAAGTGGAAAAATGAAGAAAGGACAATGACCTTGTAATTTATAGTAAACATTAAATCGCATGTATGCATAGAACAAGGAGCTCTGGTGATACAGTAGTTAGCAAGAAAAGAGGCATAGGTAGAAAATTCTGTTATAAAAAGAACCAGCTACATAATTTGTAGAACCCAAGTGCAAAATTAAAATGTGGGGTTCTTTGTTTAAAAATTATTAAGAATTTCAAGATGTTGACAGCAGTCTTGAAACAAGTGTGGAACAATTCTAAGTGTAGGGTCTTGTTTGACTGTATGAGTCACACATCCATAAAACCAGCCCTGGTTACATGACCACATATTGTACCGTGAGTACTCACTGGGAAAAGTAGTCGGCATTTGCACAATCTGTAGCAGTTTATGAGCATTGGCAACCTCTTCTAATAGTAATAATAATAAACTGCGAGAGAAAGAAAATCCCTTTTATCCCACTTTAAAATTAAATGCAAATTGGTGACAGAAACTGATACAATCTTCAAGAGTGCTTTTGGGCTACACAACATTTTAAAACTTGACAAAATTGAATGCCTTTGTAAAAGGCATGCCTTTTCCACCACTCATGCTATCTAACTCCTACCTGCCAGGCTCATGAAGGCATATGAGTTTGTAAACCAACCAGTTGTCATACGTCAATTTCAACACATGGTGACCCCATGGATATCAGAATAGAATTGTTCCATAGAATTTTCAGTGGCTGATAGACCACCAGATCTTTCTTCTGAAGCATCTCTGAATGCTTCACAAGGTTGAATCTCCAAACTTTCCATTAGTAAACCTGGTTTAAGTTCTGGTCATAAAAAGTCAAAAGTTCCTTGTTTGGAATCCATTTTTCAAATGAATTTTTAAATCTGTAAAATTTTTGCTGGCCAGTATACTCACACATACTCCAAAACTCACACTTCCCATCCAAACATGTTGTTGCATAGTGTCTATAACTACTGTAGGCATTATAACTCCTAGAGTTATAACCATAGGAGGCAGTGTTATCTATTGTTGTTGCTATAGGTGCCCTTGGTTCTGACTCATTGCAATCCCATGATTTCCATGAACGAAACAATTCCCACTCATCCTCTTAAATGTTTCTGTGTTTGAAGTCATTATTTCAGCCACTGTGTCAACCTATTTCATTGAAAGTCTTCCTCTCTTTCACTGACCCTTTACTTTACCAAGCCTGATGTCCTTCTCTGGGGACTGGGCCCATGTTCAAAGCATGTGAGATGAAGTCTAGTAATCTTACTTCTAAAGAGCATTCTGGTTGTAATTCTTCCAAGATAGATTTGGTCATTCTTGTAGCTTTATTGTTGTTTTCAAATGTCCTCAAGTTGGCTCTGACTTATAGCAACCTTATATATAGGAGCTCTGGTGGTGTAGTGCTTAAGGCATTTGACTGCTAACCAGAAGGCTGGTGGTTCAAACTCACCAGCCACTCCTCAGAAGTAAGGTGGGCAATCTACTTCTGTAGTGATACTGCCTTGGAAACCCAAGGAGGGGTCGCTATGAGTTGGATCCAACTCTACGGCAGTGCATTTCATTTCGATGTGCAACAGAATAAAACACTTCCTGGTCCTGCACCATCCTCAAAATATTTGCTATACTTGAGCTCGTAATTGCAGCCACTATGTCAATCCATCTCATTGATGGTCTTCCCCATTTTCACTTGTGAGTCAATCTGAAGCCAGAATTCTAGCAGCCTCCAGGAAAATCTTTAACCAGAAACCTTTTAGTGTCAGTAGTGCTAACAGAACTTTTGTAATTCTAAAC
>NW_006921851.1:4263911-4269544 GCF_000298275.1 Orycteropus afer afer | reverse complement strand
ACTGACCTGGCAAGGGCAAAGACCCTGACTTAAGTTAGCTAATAAACTGTCCTATTGCATTTGCATTGGCGTGGGTTGGCGTCTTCTTCTCTTCCGAAATTCTCCTTTACAGCCTGGGCACAACACACTGACCTTGTATTTTAACAAACATGATGTTCTTTTCCATGAACAAAGTCCTTGTAACAACATGGCCAAACACATGAGACCAAGTCTGGCCATTCTCACTTCCAAAGATCATTCAGGCTGTATTTCTTCCAAGACAGATTTGTTCATTCCTCTGTTAGTTCATGGTACTTTCAATATTGTTTGCCAACACCACAATTCAAAGGCATCAATTCTTCTTTGGTCTTCCTTAATCATTGCCAAGCTTTCACATGTATATGCAGCTATAGAAAATACCATGGTTTGGGTCAATGCATCTTCATCTTGAAAGTGACATCATTGCTCTTTAACATTTTAAAGAGGGCTTTTGCCACAGATTTGCTGAGTGAAATACCACATCACATTTCTTGACTGCTGCTTGCATGGGTGTTAATTTTAGATGCAATAAAATGAAATCCCTAACACGTCAATCTTTTCTCCATTTATTGTGATGTTGCTTATTGGTCCAGTTGTGAGGATTTTTGTTTTCTTTATGTTGAGGTATAATCCACACTGAAGGCTCTTCATCAGTAAGTGCTTCAAGGCATCCTCACTTTTAGCAAACAAGGTTGTGGAATCTGCATATTGCTGCTCATTAATGAGTCTTCCTCCAATCGAGATGTCATGTTCTTCTTCCTATAGCCCAGCTCTCAGATTATTTGCTCAGCATACAGACAGAATGAGTATGGTGAAAAGATACAACATTGATGCACACTCTTCCTAATTTCAAACCATTCAGTATTCCCTTTTCTGTTCAAACGACTGCTCCTGGACTATGTATAGGTTCCTCATGATCATAATTAAGTGTCCTCAAATTTCCATTCTTCACAATGTTATCCATAATTTGTTATGATCCACACAGTTAAATGCCTTTGTAGAGTCAATACAAGTAAACATCCTTCTGGTATTTTTTGCTTTCAGCCAAGATCATCAATGATATCCCTAGTTCCATACCGTCTTCTGAATCTGGCTTGAATTTCTGGCAGTTACCTGTCAATATACTGCTGCAACCCTTTGAATTATCTTCAGCAAAATTTTACTTGCATGTGATATTAATGATATTGTTCAATAATTTCTGCATTCTGTTGAATCACCTTTCTTTGGAATGGGCACAAAATTAGATCTCTTCCAGTTAATAGGCAAAGTAGCTATCTTCTAAATTCTTGGCATAAGCAAGTGAATGCCTTCAACATTGCATCTGTTTCCTGAAACATCTCTATGGATATTCCGTCAATTACTGAAGCTTTGTTTTTCATCAATTTCTTCAGTGTACCTTGGACTTCCTGTTTCAATACCATTGGTTCTTGATCATATGTTCACTCCTGAAATGGCTGAATGTCAACCTATTCTTTTTGGTACAGAGTCTCTGTGTATTTCTTTCATCTTCTTTTGATTCCTCCTGCATCATTCATTTTGCCCTTAAAATCCTTCAGTATTGCAACAGGAGACTTGGATTTTTTCTTCACTTCATTCAGCTTCAGAAATGCTGAGCATGTTCTTCCCTTTTGTTTTTCTAATCCCACAACTTTGCATATTTCATTATAATACTTTACTTTGTCTTCTTAAGTCACCCTTTGACATCTTCTCTTCAGCTCTTTTATTTCATATTTTTAAAAATTTGCTTTAGCTTCTTTCTGCTCAAAAGCAAGTTTCATAGTCTCTTCTGACACCCTTTTTGGTCCTCCTTTCCTGTCTTTAGTGACATTTTGCTTTCTTCATGTATGATGTTCTTAATGTCATCCCACAATTTCATTGTCTGGTCTTCAGTTGCTGGTGTTCAATGTGTCAAGTCAGTTCTTCAGATGGTCTCAAAATTCAGGTAGGATATAATCAAGGTCATATTTTGACTCTCATGGGCTTGTTTTATTTTCTTCAGCTTCAACCTGAACTTTCATCCAAACAACTGATGGTCTGTTCCACAGTCACATCCTGGCCTTGTTCTGATGGATGATATCACCTCTTTCCACAAATGTGGTCAATCAGATTCCTGTGTATTCCATCTGGTGAGGTCCATGTGTCTAGTCACCATTTATGATGCTGAGAAAAGATATTTGCAATGAATAAGTAACTGGTCTTGCAAAATTCTATCATGCAGTGTCAGCATGATTTCTATCACCAAGGCCATCTTTTCCAGCTACTAATGCTTCTTCTTCATTTCCAACTCTTGCATTCCAATCACTTGGGACTACCAATACATCTCAGTTGCATATTTGGTCGATTTCAGACTGCAGAATTTGGTAAGATCTTCAATATCTTCATCTTTGGTGTTAGCAATTTGTGTGTAAATTTGAATAATTGTGGTATTAACTGGTCTTCTGTTAGATGTATGGATATTTTCCTATCACTGATAGCATTGTACTTCAGGATGGATCTTGAAATGTTCTTTTTGCTGATTAATATGACACAATTCCTCTTAAATTTGTCATTCTCTGCATAGTAGATCATATGATTGTCTGGTTCAAAATGACTAGTACCAGTGCATTTCAGCTCACTAATGCCTAGGAAATTGATGTTTATGTGTTCCATTTCATTTTTGACAACTTCCAATTTTCCTAGATTCATACTTCATACATTCCACATTCTTATTATTATTAATGGATGTTTGCAACTGTTTCTTCTCATTTTGAATCATGCCACATCAGAAAATGAAGGTCCAGATACCTTCAAATCTACCGTGAGGAATGAATTATGGTAGTGCTGTGGGTAACGCATTGGGCTGCTAACCAAAAGATTGGCAATTTAAATCTGCCAGTGGCTCACCTAGAGAAACCTGAGGCAGTCTGCTTCTACACAGCCTTAGAAACCCCACGGGAGACACTATTGTTCAGAATTGACTTGATCACAGTGAGTGTAGTTTTGGTTTGGCTACTTTGAGGAAGCATCTTTTCCTCACTTGTATTGAGTGCCTTCCAACCTGAGAGTCTCATCTTCTGTCACTCTATCAGACACTGTTTCACTGCTATTCATAAAGTGTTCAGTAGCCAATTTTTTCAGAAGTGGATGGTCCTGTGCTTTTTCTTGGTCTATCTTAGTCTAGAAGCCACTATTCATCTGTCAGTTTGTTGTATTGTATAGCTTGTGTGTTCCTATGATGCTGGAAACTATGCTACCAGTATTTCAAATAGTAGCAGGATCACCCTTGGTAGATAAGTTTCAGCAGAGGTTTTAACTAAAACAGACTGGATTCTTGTAGTAGGCCATGGTATATTCAATATTCTTCACCAACACCAAGTTTCAATTCTACTTTGGTCTTCCTTATTCATTGTCCAGCTATGTGAGGCATTTGAAAATAGCACGGCTTGGGTCAGGCTCACCTTAGTTTTCAAAGTGATATCTTTGCTCTTTAACACTTTAAAGAAGCCTTTTGCAGAAGATTTGACAAATGGAATATGTCATTTGATTTAATCACTACTTACTTGTATGGACATTGATTGTGGATCCAAGTAAAATTAAATCCTTGGCAACGTCAATCTTTTCTTCAATTATTGGTCCAGTTGTGAGGATTTTAGCTTTCTTTTTTTAAAATTTTTTATTGTGATTTGGGTGAAAATTTACAAAGCAGGTTAATTTCACACTCAATAATTCATACACATTTTTTTGTGCCAGTTAAACTTGATGTCCCCTGAGACCATCATCCAGAGCCTGCGGGCCCGGCAACTCAGACTTTCAAGGTGCTTGATTGTGGTAAACAAGCTACCCTATCCTTGTGTCCTGTTAGTTCTATAATGTATATGCATAGTTTTATAGGACATACAATTTCTCATCTAGGAATATCATCAGCCAAACATATCTATGGTCATGGGTACATTCTTGTATACATACTCACACCTGATCTTCTCACCTGTCTGCCTATGTATCCACCCATAGACTAATGTTTGCTATTACTGATGTGCAGTATTGTGCACATAATAGTATCTGTCTCTATTGTCTGTATGTTCTGTGCACCTCTCTGTGTCCTCCTTTTCCCTGTTGTTATTGTCCATACTTTTATTTTGTTGCATTTCCCTTTACTCAAATCAACTCATGTCTCTTAATTAGTCAGGAATTCTCCCTCCCTTCCCCTTCCTTACCTGGTTAGCAACAAAGTAAATTTCTTTCCCTGTATAAACCTTTCCTTGACTTTTTATAATAACAGCCTCATACAATATTTGTCTTTCTGTTGGTTGACTTATTTCACTAAGCATAGTGTCCTCAAAGTTCATTCATGTTATGAGGTGATTCACTCTTTCTGTATTATTCTTTAATATTGCAGAGTATTCCATTTTGTGTATGTACCATAGTTTGGTTATCTATTCATCTGTTGATGGGCACTTATGTTGTTTCCATCTCTTTGTAATTATGAATAGTGCTTCAATGAACATGGGTGTGCATATACCTATTTGTGTCCCAGATCTCACCTCTTTAAGATATATTCCTAGTAGTGGGATTGCTCAATCAAATGGTATTTCTATCTGCAACTTTTTAAAGAAGGGCCATACTGTTTTCCACAATGGTTGTACCATTTTACACTCCCATCAGCAGTGTATGAGAGTTCCAGTCTCTCCACCCTCACCAGTATTCTTTTATATCTTGTTGAACTTTGCTATTATTCCTGGGATGAGATGATATCTCATTGTTGTTTTGATTTGCATCGCTCTAATGGCTAATAATCTTAAGCATGTCTTCATGTGTTTGTTGGCTGCCTAAAAATTTTCTTTCGTGAAGTGTCTGTTGATGTCCTTTGCCCATTTTTGAATCGGATTGTCTTTTTGATGTTGAGGTTTTGAAGTTTTCCATAAAGTTTAGAGATAAATCCCTTGTCAGATATGTCATAGCCAAATATATTTTCCCAAACTGTAGGTTTCTTTTTACTCTTTTGGGGAAGGCTTTTGGAGCACATAAGAATTTAATTTTAAAAAGGTCTCAGTCACCTAGTTTATTTTCTGCTGTACGTGCATTTTAAGTTATGCTTGATAGTGTATTTATACCATAAATTAGAGTTCCAACATTCACGCCTGTTTTATCTTTGTTGACTTTATAGCTTTGGGTTTTACATTTAGGTCTCTGACACATCTTGAGTTCATTATTGTGTATGGTGTAAGATAAGGGTCTTGTTTCATTTTTCTGCAAATGGATATCCAATTTTACCAGTACCATTTGTTAAAAAGGCTATCTCTCCTCACTTAATGAATTTCAGCCCTTTGTAAAATTTAGCTGTGCATGGATGGATGGATTTCTGTGCTCTTGATTGTGTTCCACGTGTCTGTGTGTCTACCATTGTATCAATATCAGGATTTTTTGACTACTGTGGCTGTGTGGTAGGTTTTGAGATCAGGGAGTGTGAGTCCTCCTACTTTTGTTTTTCTTCTTCAATAGTGCTTTGCTTATCCAAGTCCTTTATCCTTTTCATATATATTGTTGTTGTTGTTGTTAAGTGCCGTCGAGTCGTTTCCGACTCATAGCGACCCCATGCACAGCAGAACGAAACACTGCCCGATCCCGCACCAGCCCCA
>NW_006921851.1:4256842-4260221 GCF_000298275.1 Orycteropus afer afer | reverse complement strand
ACAAGGGAAAGTGCTCAGTGCAGATCAGTGAGTAAGCACAAGCCCGCCCGTGCTTACCTCGCTCCCGGAGACTAATCACAATCCCGCCCGTGCTTACCTAGCTCCCGGAGACCCGATCCCTCTTGGGAGGGTAACAAGGGAACGTGTTCAGTGCAGATCAGTGAGTAAGCATATATATTATTATATATATTAGTATATATATATTATATATATTAGTAATTGGTTTTTCCATGTCCTTAAAGAATGTTCATGGAAATTGGATCATGATTGTACTGATATGTAGACTGCTTTGGGTAAAACTGACATTTTCACAATACTCAGTCTTATTATCCATGAGTACGGCATGTTCTTCCATTTATGTAGGTCCCTTGTAGTTTCTTGTAGTAGTGGTTTGTAGTTGTCTTTGTGTAGGTCTTTTGTGTCCCTGGTATGATTTACTCCTAAGTATTTTATCTTTTTGGTAGCAATTGTAAATGATATCATTTTCCTTACTACTTTTCAGAGATGTCTTTGTTGATGTAGAGGAATCCAACAGATTTTTGTATGTTGATCTTGTACCTTGCCACTTTGCTGAATCTTTCAATTAATTCCAGTTTTCTTGCTGAGTCTCTAGGTTTTCTATCTATAGGATCATGTCATCTACAAATAGAAATAGTTTTAGTTCTTCTTTGCCAATTTGGATGCCTTTTATCTTGCTTTCTTGCCCTGGCTAGTATTTCCAACACAATGTTGAATAGAAGTGATGAAAGAGGGCATACTTGTCTGGTTCCCATTTGCAAGGGGCATGCTTCGAGTCTCTCTCCATTGAGAATAATGTTGGCTACTGGTTTTGCGCATATCACCTTCATTATGTTGAGGAATTTCCCTTCCACTTCTATTTTTCTGAGAGTTTTTATCAGAATTGGTGTTGGATTTTCTTAAATGTCTTTTGTGCATCGATTGCTATGATCATGTGGTTTTAATCTTTGTTTTATTTATGTGATGATTACATTGATTGTTTTTCTGATGTTGAACTAACCTTGCATACCTGGTATAAATCCCACTTGGTCATAGTATATTATTATAATTATTATTGATTTGGTGTTGGATTCTTTTGGCTAGGATTTTGTTGAAGACTTTTGCAGCTACGTTCATGAGGGATATTGGTCTGTAGTTTTCTTTTTTAGTGGTATCTTTATCAGGTGTTGGTATCATGGTTATGCTTGCTTCACAGAATGAATTTAGGAGTATCCCATCCTTTTCTATGTTCTGGAATAGTTTGAGTAGGATCAGACCAACTCTTCTCTAAATGTTTGCTAGAATTCACCAGTGTCACCATATGGACCAGAACTTTTTCCCCTTTGAGAATTTTGTTGTTGTTGTTGTTATGGGTCTGTTCCAATTCCCTATCTCAGTCTATGTTAGTTTAGTTAGTTACTGTGTTTCTAGAAATTTGTCAATTTCTCCTAGGTTTTCAAATTTGTTGGAGTACAATTCACCATGTATTCTGATATTATCTTTTTTTATTTCAGTTGGTTTTGTTGTGATCTCACCCATTTCATTTATTATTCATGTAGTTTGCATCTTCTCATTCATTTCCTTAGTTAAATTAGCCAGTAAAAAAAAAACAACTCACTGCTGTCAAGTCAATCCAAACTCATAACAACCCCTCCTTGGGTTTCTGAGTCAGTATCTCTATGGAAGTAGATTGCCCAATCTTGCTTCCGAGGAGTGGCCAGTGTGTTTGAACCTCCAGCCTTCTGGTTAGCAGTCAAATGCCTTTTTTGTTGTTGTTATTATGTGCCGTCGAGTCGGCCCTGACTCATAGCGACCCCTCCTTGGGTTTCCGAGGCAGTATCACTACGGAAGTAGGATTGCCCAACCTTCCTTCCGAGGAGTGGCACTACCAAATTTGCCAGTAGTTTGATGATTTTGTTACTCTGTTCAAAGAACCAGCTTCTAGCCTTGTTGATTTTTTTTCTATTTTATTGTTTTGTTTTGTTTCCTGCTTCATTTATTTCTGCTCTTATCATTATTATTTCCTTTCTTCAGGAGATTATAGATTTCTTTTGTTCTTTTTCTAATTGTTGGAGTTGTTGGGTAAAGTTGTTGATCTTGATTCTTTCTTCTTTTTTGATGTGGGCATTTATTGCTATAAATTAACCTCTGATTATTGTTTTAGCTCTATCTCAAAGGCTTTGGTATGTTGTGTTTTCATTCTCATTTGCTTCTGGAATTTCTTTATTTCAAATTTATTTCTTCTATTACCTGTTAGTTCTTGATCAATGTGTTGTTCAGTTTGTATGTATTTGATTTTTTTTCCTTTTGTCTTCCTATTTTTTATTTCTAATTTTATTTTATTTCTTTTTGGTTCTTACTTCTTTTTTATTTTTTTTTTTATTTTAAGAGTTTGTTTTACATTCAATGTTACATGTAAATTTAGTTTCACTCCCCATTTACCATCCCCAACCCTAACCCAGTCTCCTCCCCTCCCTGCCCAGTAACACTCCCCCTGTGCCCCTCATAGTTATGCACTCCTGTTTGTCCTGCATTACCTCCATGTGAATGTTGCCCTTCTGGTGCCCCGTGGTCTATTTCTTCCAGGGATGTATTTCCATAGAGTACATGGTAGTATCCCTCTGGGTTGAGTGGTCTGCATGTATGTCTTGTTAACTATTGGGCTGAGAGCCAGCCCCTGGGAGTGACTTTTATTCCAGGTACAGAATTCCAGGGCCATAGTATTGGGGGTCTCACCAGACTCCATCTGACCAGTAATTCTGGTCATTATTGAGTTTTTGGATTTTTTCCATGTTTTTCCTCCCACTTTATCCAAGATCTCCAGATTTTATCCTTTCCTGACTGGTTAGCATTGATAGCCGGGCACCATCTAGATCTTCTGTTCTTGAGGGCCATTGTGTCCTAGAGCTGATTGCTTCCAAATGCCTTTTTTTAAAAAAAAAAAAAAAAAAACCTCTTCTTCGCTTCTAATGCTAGGAAACCATTAGGGGCATCTTAGATGGTCACTTGAAAGCTTTTAAGACCCCAGCCACTACTCACCAATGTAGAATGAGGAACAAGGCTTTTATGTATTTTGTTGTGCCAATTGAGTCTGGTGTCCCCCAATACTATGGTCCTGAGATGGTAGATCCATTGGGTCTCTCTCCCATAGTGTCTGGGTGTCTGTGAGGGATTGCTTTGTATTTGTCTACTCTTGTTTCTATAAAGATTGCAGGTATTTTGTATCACTGGTATCTGTGCAAGATTAGCCTGCACTGAATCTATCCTTGGTCTAGAGTATACTCCTGTTCACTGACCCCCATCTGGTCCTCTCTGGTGTTTATGTGTTTATCTATAGCCTGGTGTTTGGTGTTAATGGTGATGCAGTATTTTGGGCACACTG
>NW_006921851.1:4232965-4256314 GCF_000298275.1 Orycteropus afer afer | reverse complement strand
TCTAAGATAAATTTCTCTCTCTATATAAATATATATATATATATATACTTTGCTGGTTTTTGTGTTTCTCTAGAGAACCCAGTCCAACACAGCATCTGTCATCTATCTCCTGTGTGCACAATTCAGTGTCCTCCCTTTTTCTAATGTTATCATAGTGGTCTCAGATTCTTTCCATATATTCCTCCCCTTACCCACATCAACACGTGGGCCCCCAACTAGCCTGAAATTAATCCCTCCTTTTCCCTCCCCACCCCGGTAACCTAGAATGTGAGTCCCCTTTCTTTATCTTTTTACAGTAATGGGCTCATACAGTACTTGTCCTTCCATGATGAACTTATTTCACTCAGCATAATGTCCTCCAGGCTCATCCATGTTGTGGGGTGATTCATGTATCCCTCATTGTTTTTTAATGTAGCATAGCATTTGTGGTAGTTAAATTTGTGTGTCAACTTGGCTGGGCCTGGTTGGGTGGCTGGACAGCTGGTGGTAGTTATTCCCCATAATGAGACTGGCAATCAGCTCCAAGGTGGGATCTACCACAAGCAGCTGAGTAGCTGCCTTTGGGATGTGGTCTACTTCCCATATATAAGAAGCAGCTTTGGGAATAGTCTCTAGTTTATGGCACGCTTGGACACTGCATGTAGCCTTGTCGCCATTCAGCCACCCGCCATGCTCTATCGACCTTGGG
Organism: Orycteropus afer afer; assembly: GCF_000298275.1. Classification (NCBI taxonomy): domain Eukaryota; kingdom Metazoa; phylum Chordata; class Mammalia; order Tubulidentata; family Orycteropodidae; genus Orycteropus; species Orycteropus afer. The sequence goes on along the minus strand of NW_006921851.1, from coordinate 4,255,626 downwards.
ACTTATAATGGACTTAAATTAATGGCCTGCTGTGTGGTTTGGTAACATCAGGACTGTGCCTTTTTGCTTGTCAACCTTGGGCTTCTTAGCCTCAGCAGCCCAGCAGCTGTCTGAGTGAAGAAACACCTCTAGCTCCAGTAGTCTGGAAGCAGGAGGTACAGCTGGACCCCAAGGTTGAAGGGCTTTCACTCAGCCCCTAGAGCCTGGCACTTTGAACTTGGACTTAAAGATTCCAAACTGTAAGAGAATAAACTCCTGTTTGTTAAGGCCATCCCATTTGTGGTATATTATTGTCAGAGCAGCACTAGGTAACCAGAACAGTATTCCATTGTGTGTATGTACCAAAATTTGGTTATCCACTCATCCATTGATGGGCATTTAGGTTGTTTCCATCTCTTTGCTGTAGTGAATTGTGCTGCAATGAACAAAGGTGTTCATGCGCTGTCTCTCACCTCTTTAGGATATATTCCTAGTAATGGAATTTCTGGGTCAAATGGTATTTCTATTTTCAGTTTTTTAAGGAAACACCATACCGTATGCCACAATGGTTGTACCATTTTACAATCCCACCAGCAGTGCCCAAGAGTTCCAGTCTCTCTGCAACCTCACCAGCATTTGTTATTTTCTGACCTGTTGAACTTTGCTATTATTGCTGGGGTGAGATGATATCTAATTGTTGTTTTGATTTGCATCTCTCTAATGACTAAAGATCACAAGCAATTTCTCATGTATTTGTTGGATGCCAGTGTATCATCTTTGGTGAAGTGTCTGCTCAACTCTTTTGCCCATTTGTGAATTGGGTTATTTATCTTTTTGGTGTTGAAGTGTTGAAGTTTTCTATAGATTTTGGAGATAAGTCCTTTATCAGATATGTCATAGGCAAATATTTTCTCTCAATGTGTAGGTTCTCTTCTTATCCTTTTGACAAAGTCTTTCGATATCCATAAGAATTTAATTTTTAAAAGGTCCCAGTCATGTAGCTTCTATTCTACCTCCTGTGAATTCTGGGTTATGCTTGACAGTCTATTTATGTCATAAATTAGGGCCCTCATATTTGCCCATATTTTATCTTTGATGAATTTTATAGTTTTGGGTTTTACATTAAAGTCTTTGATCCAGCCTGAGTTTGTTTTTGTGTGTGGGGTGAGGGATGGGTCTTGATTCAATTTTCTGCAAGTGGATATCCAGTTGTGCTAGCACCATTTGTTAAAGAGGCTGTCTCTGCCCCATTTAATGGCTTTTGGACTTTGTCAAAGATCAGCTGTCCATAGATGGATGGGTCTATATGTGGACTTTAGATTATGGTCCATTAGTCTATCTGTCTATCATTGTACCAATACCATGCTGTATTGACTACTGTGGCTGTATAGTAGTTCTTAAGATCCAGGAGTGTGAGACTTCTCACTTTGTTCTTCTTCTTCAGAAGTGCTCTGCTTATCCAAGGTGTCTTTCCTTTCCATATGAAGTTAGTAATTGGTTTTTCCATGTCCTTAAAAAATTTTGTTGGAATCTGGATCGAGATTGCGTTAAATGTGTAGATTGTTTAAGTAGTATCGACATTTTCACGATGTTCAGTCTACCTATCCATGAACCAGGTAGGTTCTTCCATTTATGTAGTGCTCTTTTTGTCTCTTGCAATAGTGTTTTGTAGTTTTTTTGTATAGGTCTTTTCTGTCTCTGGTAAGGTTTATTCCTAGATATTTTATCTTTTTAGTAGCTACTGTAAATGGTATTGTTTCCCTTATATCTTCATGAGAGGACTCTGTTGGTGTAGAGGAATCCAACTGATTTTTGTATGTTGACCATGTATCCTGCCACTTTGCTGAACCTCTCTATTAGTTCCAGTAGTTTTTTTTTTTTTTTATTGAATCCTTTGGGTTTTCTATATACAGGATCATGTCATCTGCAGATAGAGATAGTTTTACTTCCTCTTTGCCAATTTGTATGCCTTTAATTTCTCCTTCTTGCCTTATTGCCCTGGCCAGGACTTCCAATACAATGTTAAATAGATATGGTGATAGTGGGCATCCCTGTCTCCTTCCCGTTCATAAAGGAAATGCCTTGAGTCTTTCTCCATTAATAATGATGTTGGCTGTTGACTTTGCATATATATCTCTTACGATGTTGAGGAATTTCCCTTCTATCCCTATTTTGCTGAGAGTTCTGAACAGGAATGGATGTTGGATTTTATCAAATGCTTTTTCTGCATTGATTGATATAATCATATGATTCTTTTGTTTTGTTTATGTGGTGGATTACATCGACTGTTTTTCTGATGTTGAATAACCTTGTAAACCTGGTATGAATCCCATTTGGTCAGGGTGTATTAATTTTTTGATATGTTGTTGACTTCTGTTGGCTAGGATTTTGTTAAAGATTTTTGCATCTATGTTCATGAGGGATATTGGTCTGTAGTTTTCCTTTCTAGTGGTGTCTTTCCCTGGTTTTGGTATTAGTGTTATGCTTGCTTCATAAAATGAGTTAGGGAGTATTCCATCTTTTTCTATGTTCTGGAATAGCTTGAGTAGCATAGATGTCAACTCTTCCCTGAATATTTGGTAAAATTCTCTAGTGAAGCCATCAGGGCCAGGACTTTTCTTTGTGGGAAGTTTTTTATGAGCTGCTCGGTATCTTCTTTTGGTATAGGTCTGTTCAAGTATTCTATCTCGAGTGGGATAGTTTAGGTAAGTCTTGTTATTTAGAAACTTGTCCATCTCTTCTAGGTTCTCAAATCTGTTGGAGTACAGTTTTTCATAATATTCTGTCAGTATGTTTTTTATTTCAGTTTGTTCTGTTGTGATAATACCCTTTCATTTACAATTCTTGTGATTTGGATCTTTCTTTGTTTTCTTTTGTTAAATTTTCCAATGGTTTATTGATTTTATTAATCTTTTCGGTGAACCAGCTTTGTGTTTTGTTGATTTTCTCTATTTTTTTTTTTTTTTGTTTCATTTATTTCTGCTCTGATCTTCATTATTTACTTCTAGATACTGTAGGGTTCTTTTGTTGTTCTTTTTTTAGCTGTAGGAGTTGATAAGTTAGAGTGTTAGTTTTGTTTCTTTTTTCTTTTTTGATATATGCATTTATTGCTGTAAGTTGTGCTCTGAGTACTGCTTTCACTGTGTCCTATAGGTTTTGTTATGATGTATCTTCATTCTCATTTTTTTCTAGGAATTTTTTTTATTTTAGTTTTTATTTGTTCTATTACCCAGTAGTTTTTTAGCAGTGAATTATTCAACTTCTACATGTTTGATGTTTTTTCCTTGCTCTTCCTATTATTAATTTCTAATTTTATAGCATGGTGGTCCAAGAAGATGCTTTGTAGTATTTCATTGCTTTTGAATTTATTGAGGCTTGTTTTATGTTCTAACATATGATCTATTCTGGAGAAGGATCCATGTGCACTGGAGAAGAATGTGAATTGTGCTTTTGTTGAGTGGAATGTTCTGTATATGTCTATGAGGTTGAGTTTGTTGATTGTATTGTTGAACTCTTCTGTATCTTTGTTGAGTTTTTTTCTAATTGACCTGTCCCTCTTTGAAAGTGGAGTGTTAAAGTCTCCTACCACTATTGTAGAGCTGTCTCTTGTCCCTTTTAATTCAGTTAATATTTGCTTCACATATTTTGAAGCACTTTCATTGGGTGCATAAATATTTATTATTGTAACATCTTCTTTGTTAATTGACTCTTTCAGCATCATATAATGTCCTTCTTTGTCTCTTATGATGTTTTTCATCTTAATGTCTATTTTATCAAAAATTAAATTGCCACTCCAGCTCTTTTCTGACTACCATTGGTGTGACATATTTTTTCCCACCCCTTAACTCTTAATTTGTTTTGTCTAAGGTGGGTCTTTTGTAGGCAACATATTGATGGGTCTTCTTTTTTTTATCCAGTCTGCCACTCTCTTTCTCTTGATTGGTGCATTTAGTCCATTCACATTGAGTGTAATTGGTGATAGATATGAATTGATTGCTGTCATTCTATTGGTTTTTTTTTGTTGTGTTGTTGGTGTTTCCTTGGTCCATATACTTTTCTGTGCTGAGTTCGATATGTTGTCAAATGCTTCCTCTCTTTTCTTCTTTATGTTGGTTTTGTGCTTATTAAACCCGTATGTTTTCCTACCTTCTGGTTTTGCTTGTTGTTGTTGTTGTTATGTGCCGTCGAGTCGGCCCCGACTCATAGCAACCCCTCCTTGGCTTTCCGAGGCAGTATCACTATGGAAGTAGGATTGCCCAACCTTCCTTCCGAGGAGTGGCTGGTGGGTATGAACCACCAGCCTTCTGGTTAGCAGTCAAGTGCTTTAGCCACTATGCTCCTGGTTTTGCTTAGGGGATTGTTAATTTTCTCTGGGGTTACCTTGGAGTATATTCTTGTCTCTACACCTTTAGAACAGGTCATTCTATGAAGACATTGTCCTGTTTTCCCCTCTATTTTGAAGTTTGTACCTAGACATTTTACTCCCTCTAATAGATTAGTTGTTGTTGTCATGCACAGATTGTCTTCCTTGATTTTTAGTGTACAATATTTTATGGTCTTATTTTGAGTTTCTATTTCTGATTTAGTTTTAGTGTTGATGTCACATATCCTGATTTTGTTGTGGGTTCTCTAGTGGAAGGACTTCCTCAAGCATTTCTTATAGGGTTGGTCTGGTTTGCACAAAATCCCTTAATTTCTGTCTGGGAATGCCTTGATTTTGCCCCTATATTCGATGGATAATTTGGCTGGATGTAGGATTCTTGGAAGGTCTTTTCCTTCAGTGTTTTAAATATGCCATCCCATTGTCTTCTTGCCTGCATGGTTTCTGCTGAGTAATCAGAGCTCAGCTTAACTGTTTGATTATTATAAGCAATATTTCTTTTGTTCTAGGCAGCTCGCAAAATTTTTTCTTTGTCTTTCGTTTTGAAGACTTTGATTATAATATGCTTTGGTGTTTTTCTCTTGGGATCTATATTGTATGGGGTTTTATGAGCTTCTTGGACAAATATCTTTTCTTCCTTCATAATATGGGGGAAGTTTTCTGTTACCAGGTCTTCCACAATTTTCTCAGTGTTTTTTTCACCTCTTCTTGTTCTGGAATTCCAATGAGGCATATGTTGTTTCTTTTCATGTTGTTCCATATAACTCTTAGGTTCTCTTCATTTCTCTTAAGTCTTTGTTCTCATTTTTCTTCACACAAGCTGATGTCCATGGATTTGTTTCTGGTTGGGATATGCATTCTTCAGCCAGTTCTATCCTACTCTTTTGTGCTTCTACTGTATTGTGTAATTCTGTAATTTTGGTATTCATCTTCTGGATTTCTAACTATTGTTTTTGTATGAGTTCTGATTGTGCATTAATCTTGTTATTTTGTTCTTGAAAGATTTTCCTGAGTTCTTCCAAGGAACTATTTGTGTTCTCCTTGCTTCTGTTTGGAGTTTCCTTAGGCTCTTGTAAAGCTCTATAAACATATCTTCTAAATTCCTTCTCAGATAATTCTATTGCCTCCAGTGTCTCCGTGTTTAATGAGACCTTTGTTTGTGGTTTTACTTCTAGTGCCTTGTCCTGTTTTTTAGTTGAGGTTGCCTGTTGTTTTCCAGACATTTTGAGGTTGTCTTTAAATGTTGGTTATGTATTGATTTGTTTTGTCTTTGTTTATTTGTTTAATATTTTGAAAAGGTGGAGCTAGTGTATTTTATTTTATTTGGTCATTAATTCAGGCATGCTGGGTTGCTCCGCAGTTTTCTTTGTGATGGTGGAATCACTGTGTGGAATGTGGATGTAGGTCTCTGTCATAAAGAGGCTTTAGAATTCAAGCTGGGAGGTATTTTGGTGGCTGAATGTGATTTTTTTCTATTGGATGAGTGAAGGTATTTGCATAGAAGGTGGGAGTGGAAGAGAGAAAGATGGGAAACTCCACATTGCTAGGAGCAGTTTCTTGGGCTTTTTTTTTTTCTTGGACTGCCAATTATGATGTTGTACTATTATTCACAGGCCTGCAAATCAAGTTCAGCAAAGTTTCCAGTTGTTAGGGGGTTACCACTTTCTGCCAGGCTCAGATACATGCAAAAACCCCGCTCTTGAGGTCCTTCCATGCCCAAAAGCTGACCCAAGACAACTGGCCCACACCACAGTCTGCTGTGGGATTTCCTCCCAGGGCCCACACACTTGAAGCGCCAATGATCTTTCCACTTGGGCTTCAGCAGTGCTGGGGTGAGGAAAATGCCTGCTTGTACCCAGTAGACCCAAGATTACTGACAAAGTCAAGCACTGGCCCCTCTGTGCCAAAAAGCTGGCCCAAGCTCTTTCTTGCTATCTGCTGCAGGAGTTCCTCCCAGGTCCTGCCCACTTGCGGCATTAATGGTCTCTGCTTGGGTTTCAGCAGTGTCGGAAGTGCCTGCTCATACACAACAGACTCAAGTTTACCAATAAAAGCAGGTGCTGAGGTAGATCCATGGGCTGAGTACTGGTATACTGGTTTGGTGCATCTTCTTCCTTAATCCAAGGAGGTCTTTGATGGCCCTTCTCGCCTGCCAGTCGGCATTCCTCAGGGCAGATTCCCCTGTTTTTGTTATTTTTCTCCTGCCCCTTTCTCCTTTCTAATCCTACTCCCCTGAGTTTGGCACACTCTGACTCAGTGAGGTGTTCAGAGCACCAAAATCCTTATTTCAAACTGCTGCACCTAGTTTTTCAGGCACTAAGATGGTAGAGGGAATTAACATGGGGACTACTGACTGGACACTATCTTGCAAGTCTTATTTCTAATTTTAAAGCATTGTGATCTGAGAGGATGGGTTGTCATATTTTTATGTTTTTGAAATTAGTAAGGCTTGTTTTGTGGCCTAACATATGGTTTATTCTGGAGAATGATCCATGTGCACTGGAAAATAATGTATATTGTACTTTTGTTGTATGGAATGTTCTGTATTAGGTTGAGTTGGTTGATTGTGTTATTGAGATCTTCTGTAACTATTTTTTCCCTAGTTGTTCTGTCCTTCATCAAAAGTGGTGTGTTAAAGTTTCCTACTACTATTGTAGAATCATCTATTTATCCTTTCAATTTAGTTAATGTTTGCTTTATGCATTTTGGAGCTCTTTCATTGCAGGCATAGATATTTATTATGGTAAACTCCTCTTGGTCAACTGACCCTTTAACATTATATAATGTCCTTCTTTGTGCCTTATGACAGTTTTCACCTTGAAGTCTGTTTTATCAGAAATTAATATTGCCAGTCCTGCTTTTCTTTGGTTGTCATGTGCTTCATATAGTTTTACCATCCCTTGAATTTTAATTTATTTTTACCTTTGTGGCTAAGGTTGGTCTCTTGTAGGCAGCATATTCTTGGATTTTCTTTTATTATCCAATCTGCCACTTTCTTTCTCTTGCTGGTACATTTAGTGCATTCACATACAATGTAATTAATGATATGTATGAATATATTTCCATAATTTGTTTGTGTATTTTGTTGTGTTGTTGGTGGTTTCTTTATTCCAAATAATTTCCTGTGCTGCGTTCATTTTGTTATCAAGTTTTCTTTCCCTTTTCCTCATTGTTGTTGATTTTGTGTTTATTAAGTGATGACACATTGAACACCCATGACTGAAAACCAGATGAGTTGTGAGATGACATCAAGAACATCATATATGAAGAAAGAAAATGGTCTTTGAAAAGATAACAAAGGAAGAAAAGACAAAAATGGACATTAGAAGAAACTCAGAAACTTGCTCTTAAGTAGATACCAGCTAAAGTGAATGGAAAAATTGACAAGATAAAAGAGGTGAACAAAAGATTTCAAAGGGCAGCTCAAGAAGACAAAGTAAAGTATTATAATGAAATGTGTAAAGACTTGGAATTAGAAAATCAAAAGGGAAGAATGCTCTCAGCATTTCTCAAGGTGAAATAACAGAAGAAAAAATTTAAGACTCTAGTTGCCATATTGAAAGATTCTATGGGCAAAATATTGAATAATTTAGGAAGCTTCAGAAGAAGACAAAAGAATACACAGAATCATTGTACCAAAAAGTATTGGTTGATATTCAACCATTTCAGGAGGTAATATATGATCAAAAACCAATGGTATTGCAGGAAGAGGTCCAAGCTGCAATGAAGGAACTGGCAAAAAAAAACAAGTCTCCAGGAATTGATAGAATACCCATTGAGATATTTCAACAAACAGATGCAGTACTGAAGGCACTTACTCATTTATGCCAAGAAATTTGAAAGACAGCTCTCTGACCAACTGACTGGAAGATCAGCTATTTGTGCTCATTCCAAAGAAAAGTGATCAAACATGATGTGAAAATTATCAAACAAATGTTATTAATATCACATGCAAGTAAAAGTTTGCTGAAAATAATTAAAAAAACAGTTGCAGCAGTATATTAACAGGGAACTTCCAGTGGTTCAAGCTGGATTCAGAAGAAGATAAGCAATGAGGGATAGAATTGCTGATGTCAGATGGATCATGGTTGAAAGGAAAAAAAATACTAAAAAGATGTCTACCTGTGTTGTATTGACTATGCAAAGACATTAGACTGTGTGGATCATAACAAATTATGGACAGCATTCCCAATAATAGGAATTCCAGAGGACTTACTTGTGCTCATGAAGAACCTGTACGCAGACCAAGAGGCTGTTGTTTGAACAAAAAAAAGGGGACTCTGCATGGTTTAAAATCAGGAAGGGTGTGCATTAGGGTTGTATCCTTTCACCATACTTATTCAATATGTATGCTGAGCAAATAATCTGAGAAGCTGGACTATATGAAGAAGAATTCAGAAACAGGATTGGAGGAAGGGTCTTTAAAACCTGTGATATGCAGAAAGCACAATCTTACTTGCTGAAAGTGAGGATGACTTGAAGCACTTACTGATGTTGATCAAAGACTATAGTCTTCAGTATGCATTACACCTCAACATAAAGAATACAAAAATCCTCACAACTGGTCCAATAAGCATCATCACGATAAATGGAGAAAAGAATGAAGTGGTCAGGGATTTCATTTTACTTGGTTCCTCAACAAACACTCATGGAAGCAGAAGTCAAGGAATCAGATGTCATATTGCACTGGGCAAATCTGCTGCAAAAGACCTCTTTAAAGTGCTAAAGAGCAAAGATTTCACTTTGAAGACTAAGGTATGCCTAACTCAAGCCATGGTATTTTCAATTGCCTTATGTGGATGTGAAAGTTGAACAATGAATAAGAAAGACTGAAAAAGCTTTTATGCCTTTGAATTGTGGTGTTGGAAAATAACAGTGAAAATATCATGGATGGCCAGAAGAACAAACAAATCTGTCCTGTAAAAAGTGCAGCCAGAATGCTCCTTGGAAGCAAGAATGGCCAGACTTTATCTTACTTATTTTGATCATGTTGTCAGAAGGGACTATTCCCTGGAGAAGGATATCATGCTTGGTGAAGTAGAGGGTTGGTGAAAAAGGGGAAGACCTTCAATGGTATGGATGCACATTGACTGCAGTGATGGCCCAATCATAGCAAGGATTGTGAGGATGGCTCAGAACTGGGCAGTGTTTCATTCTGTTGTACATCAGGTCGCTGAGTTGGAGCCAAATCCATGAACCCTGACAACAACAACAACAGCAAGTCTTTGTGATTTTCTTCTTTCTTCTTTTGGCTAGAAGGCTTATTAGTTTTCTTTGTTATTACCCTTCAGTAAACTCTTATCTCCTTAAGTTTGGAACAGTCTGTTCTATATAGACATCCTGACTTCCTCTTGATTTGGAATTTTTGTAATTATACAGTTTATTCCCTCTGCCTCCTTTTTTGTTGATATCATTTACAGATTGACTCCTCTAGTTCTCTTTTTATCTTTTTGTAACATAAATTTTAGTTTTGAGAGTTATTTTTCTGGGTTTATTTCTAGGTGGTGTTTTCATGTGTCCTGATCTTAATTTGTTATGTTCAGTTGGTTTTCTGTTGGAAGGACTCCCTTTAGCATTTCTCATATGGTTTGTCTGGTCTTTACAAATTTCTTTCATTTCAATTTGTCTAGGAATGTCTTAATTTCACCTTCATATATGAGGGACTCTGGCTGGATATACAATTATTTGCTGTCAGTTCTTTTCATTCAAGGTTTTGTACATGTCATCCCATTGCCTTCTTGCCTGCATGCTTTCTGCTGAGAAATGATAGCGTAGTCTTATTGGTTGCCCTTTGTAGGTAACATTTCATTTTTTCCTGAGCTGCTTTCAAGGTCCTTTCTTTTTAATTCTTTTTGGAAAATTTGGTTATGATATATCTTGGTGACTTTCTTTTGGGGACTATCTTATATGAGGTTTGTTGAGCTTCTTGGATGGATATATTTGCATCTGTCATGATATTTGGGGAGTTTTCTGCTAGCAAGTTTTTGACAATTTCTTCTTCTTCTTCTTCTTTTTTTTTCTTTTTCTTTTTTGCCTCCTCTTGTTCTAGAATCTCAATCAAACATATGTTATTTCTTTTGATTATCCCATATAACACTTAGGCTTTCTTCATTTCTTCTCATTCTTTGCTGATTTTTTCCTCATACTAGCTGGTGTCAAGGGATTTCTTTTCTAGCTGGGAAATTAATTTTTGAGCCTGTTTGAATCTACTCTTTTGTCCATCCAAAGTATTATCTATCTCTGTAATTTTAGTGTTCATCTTCTTAATTTCTAGTTGCTGTTTTATATGATTTCTAGCTGTCTATTTATTTTATCACTTTGCTCTTGTACAATCTTCTTGAATTCTTCAAGGATATTATCTGTCTTCTTGCTTCTGTTTATGGTTTCCTTGAGCTCTTAGAAGGTCTTTTACATGTATATTTTGAATTCCTTGTCAGGTAGTTATAGTACTTGTTCTTCCTCAGGAAGATTTCCTAGTTCTTTAGTTTGGACACTTGCTTCCACTATCTTGTCCTGTTTCTTTGTTTGAGTTGAAGTTGTCTCTTGCTTCTGAGACATTTTTAAGTAGTTGTCTTTACTTGTTGGTTATGTGCTGATTTCCTTCATCTTGTTTTTTGTTTTGCTTTGTTTTGATATATCTTGATGTGGAGGCAGGAGTGCTTCTTTGGTTGTTAGCTTTGCAGCACTGGGTCACTTCCAGCTGTCTCTGGGTTTATGGAATTACTAGTGGGAATGTGGATGCAAGTCTATGTTTGTCCACCATCTGTTGTTGATCCTGTGGTGCAGGAGATTCTGGTGGCACTCATTCTTTGGATGAGGTGGCCATGTTAGTACATATGGAGAGTTAATGTCTTCCTCTTGTTGGATAAGGCAGGAAAAAGAGAGACAGACAAAAAAATAAAAAGAAAAGAAATGCAATGATGAGAAGAAGAAATGGAAAAAAGCAAAAGATAGAATAAAAATAAAAGTGAAAATATAGAGATAAGGGAAAAAGAGGTGGGCAAGATGAAAGACTGGTAAAAATAAATGAAGAAGAAGAGGAAAAAGATGAACAGGTAAAAAGGAAGAAAAATTGGGGCAAAGAAAGGATAAAAGTAAGAGGAAGATAAAGTAATTGAGGAAGAAGAACTTTTCTAGTTATGGTTAGCCAGTTGCCCTGGAAGCAGGTAGCTGTGATGGAATCTGTTAATCTATTGAAGCATGCACCCACATAGATGAAAGGAGACTGCAGTGAGTAGACACCTCCAAGAGAGAAACCCAGCTCCTGGGTCTCTGTTTGGAGTCATTTACTGAGGGTAGTATTTGGCCATCAATCAAAGCCCTGCGGCTCAAACCCACCAGCTACCATACAGGAGAGAGAAAGATGAGGCAGCCCTCCTCCACAAAGATCAACAACCCCTGAAACCTCAGGAGACAGCTCCCACTTCATCCCAGCAAGGGTCACTATGAGTTAGAATGAACTCAACAGCAGTGAGTACAGTTTGGGGTTTGGTTTACTCAAGGTGAGTTCTTCTAGTCCCTTTCCCTTAATCCCTCCTCAATCCCTGGCCATTTATGCCACTGGAAGTATGACCCACTTCCCTGTATTTTCCTTTCCCAGCTCCCACACAATTTTAGCTCACCTTGAAATCTTCCTGATCTACCCTGGGTCTTTAGTGCCCTGTGGGTTCTGTGAAGGATTATTTTTTTTTAATTTTTTCCTCCTTGTCTTTATTTGTAAGTGTAATAGCTTCTCTTTGGGTGATCCTCTTCTTTTATCTCCCCATTCACTGATTTTGCTCTGTCTCTCTTTCCTATCTGCACTCAGTCTGATACTTTATCTTCTCATTAAATGCTTAGAGTTCCAGGATTATTATTTGAATGATCCTGGATCACTTCGTTTTCTGGGTCTCTGCTGTAGAGGGATTGGGCAGAGTATGTTAGCAGGAAGCCATCTTGTCTCTTGATTGGATTTTTGTTTTCTTTATGTTGGGGTGTAATCCATACTGAAGCTGTAGTCTTTGATCTTCATCAGTAAGTACTTAAGCCCTTTTCACTTTCAGCAAGTAAGGTCATGTCATCTGCATATCACAGATTGTTAATGAGTCTTCCTGAAATTCTGATACCAAGTTTTACTCATATAGTCCAGCTTCTCAGATTATTTGTTCAGCATACAGATGGAATAAATATGGTATAAGGATTCAATCCTAAAACACACCTTTCATGATTTTAATCCATGTAGTATTCCCTTGTTCTGTTCGAAGGACTGCTTCTTGGTTTATGTACTAGTGGTCTGTTTCCAAGGCCACAACTTAAGTTTCTTTTCCCCTCTATTTCAGTTCTACTTGCTGAAGGACTTTGAACCCTCATTATAAAAAGGTGAATGATATTCTTAATTTTCCATTTCACATTAGTTTAAAAATATTTTCTTTATGGGAGGCACTGTGGGGGTAAAAAAATAGAAATGGAAATTTTAACTGAGCAGTGCCATTATTAACTCAATTACATAAGCAATTCAACCTAAAATCACAGGGTAAAACTCTGCTCTTAAAACAAGATGAAATAGATTGAAGTGAGTGACTGTCTTGGAACTGAATAACAGCTCTTACTCTTTTTTTCCAAGTAAGCTTGCAGTGCAATGAAGCCCAAGGCACTATCTTTGACTAGGTGAGAAAGAAGTTTATACTTGCTTCATGTGGCTTGAGGCTTAACAAGTTTCCTTTGTTGGCAAAATAAAGGAGTGCTAGTGGCATAATGCCTAAGGCATTTAACTGCTAACCAGAAGACTGGTGGTTCAAACCCACCAGCCACTCCTTGGAAGGAAGGTTGGGCAATCCACTTCTGTAGTGACATTGCCTTGGAAACCCAAGAAGGGGTGGCTCTGAGTCCAATCTGACTCCATGCGTGGTGAGTTTGTTTTGTTTTTGTTTTTTTGGTTTTCACATGACTTGAGGCTTAGCAAATTTCCTTTGTTGGCAAAACAAAGTAGAAGTGAAATATGAAAGAAACTAGCAATAATCCAGCTTCCAGGGCAATTCTCAGGAGCTTAAACAAGCTCTGTAAGCAATTCCACCCCACAGGGGATATAAATCCCACAAATACCACTTTTGGAAAAAAACAGCAATCTATTCATGTCTTCCAGGAATACTCATTGCGTTCCTAGATGGTTACAGAAAGAGCTATATGTTGGTTTCTATCTTCTTATAAGATGTTAAAAGAGATGATGCATGTACACAACTATATAGCAGAGGAAGTGGAAACTGAAGTCCAAAAGTATAATTTGGGTTTAGATTTATCTAGAAAGATGAGTTGGAGCACTTTATAAAAGGTTTTGAATGTCAGATTAGAAAATATACTTAACACATGCAATTTGAGAACCAGGTAAGATTTTTAGAAAAGAATGATCCAAAAAGTATCTGCAGTAAGATCTGTCTGACTACATTCAGCAGACTAGACTGGAGGAAATACAAACAAGGACGCACATTTTTTTTTTTTTCCTTTAATCCCCAAAAACATAGTTTAGAAGTAAGAACCTGAGCTCTGGGGACAGGATGTTTGCATGTGGATTCCAGCTCCTTCACTTCAGGTTGTGTGACACAGGACAAGATAGTTAATTTCTCTGAGACTGTTTCTCATCTCTAAAACTGGAGTAAGAGCATGAACTACTTATAGGGTAGATGTGTGGATCACATAGATAATCTATGCAAGGCACTCAGTACAGTACCTTATATATAGTAAAAGCTCAAAAAATATGAGCTATTAAAGATAATGATGATGGCATTTTGAGGAAACTGAGGTTCAAGCAGATCAAAAACTTGCAAGATGCAAATCTGGGACACAAACCTTGAGTCTTCTGGCTCAAATTCAGTGTTTTTCATTCTTAGTTTTAGTTATTTGGAAAACTGTTCCCATCTTAAAATATCTTGTGCAATCTTATGTTTTGATCTGTATTGGGGAAAAGGATTGTGAGGATGGCACACAACTGGGTAGTGTTTCGTTCTGTTGGACACAGGGTCTCTATGAGTCAGAGCCCACTCAACTGCACCTAACAAAAACAGGGCAAAAAAAAGAACCCAGATTCAAGCATATTTTATAGAGACCCTTTTACAAAGTCTTAAATAGGACAAAGACAAAACAAACATAATCATCCAGATGAGGGAAACTCTCAGAACACACGCAATATAGAGGTCACAGAATCCACCAATTGACAGTCATGGAGTTCATTACATGATAGAGAACAAAGGAAATCATCATAAGATCATGATTGGTGGCAGGTCCATCCATCATTCTTGCAGGTGTTGTTGTTGTTATGTGCTGTCGAGTCGGACCCGACACCTCCTTCAGTTTCTGAGGCAGAATCACTACGGAAGTAGATTGTCAACCTTCCTTCCCAGGACTAGGACTACAGAAGTGGGGAAAGGGTAATGATTGGGATACATACATAATTGCAGGTTAGAGAAGGTTACAGATTGGTTCATGCATTTTTATGTGTTGGTCAGACTATGATTCATAGTCATGCAGCCCTGAGTCATAGTTACCAGTACTCCAATTTTTAACTTAAATTAGATAACATATAGCTGCTTTCAGTAAATAATTAAGGACATGTCCAGGCAAGTTCTCTAGTTCTTTGTGTAAGCCTGAGGGCAAACTGCCCCTCCCTGTGTTTGCCTAGGAGTTGTAACCTACTTTCAACCACACTCTTCCTGATGGCAAACTTCTTCTCCCTGGGATTGCCCAGACTTGTCTAAGCGTAGTCGCATTGCTGGTTTAATAGTCAGCAAGCATTGGAAAAGTAACATGAAGAACTCAAATGGCATCTGAACTTATATCAAGACTCAAAATGGATTTAGGTCTCCCACTGTAGACCATAGTCTTCCATGAACAATGTGCTTTAGAGTTTAAACTCTAATGCAGATCTTTAGGTAACAGCACAAATTCTTTCACAAAGAGAATTCCTGTAGTAACTACATTCACATTACTTCGAAGGGTTGTTGTTGTTAGATGCAGTGGAATCCATTGCATCTCATAAGGACCCCATGTGACAGTCAAACTGCCCCATAGGGTTTGCTAAGCTTTAATCTCTATAGGAGCAAATTCCCAATTCTTCTCCAAAGAAGCAACTTGTTGATTTTGTACCTACAACCTTTCAGTTAGCAGCTGAGCACTTAACTGTGGTAGTTAAAGTTATGTGTCAACTTTGCTGGGGCTGGTTTTGAGTGGCTGGCCAGCTAGATGAAGTGATTCCCCATAATAATACTGGTAATTAACTTGGTGGTGGAATCTGCTGTGAGTAAGCTTAGGGATGTGGCCTGCTTCCAGTATATAAGGAGAAGTTTTGAGAAAAGTCTCTGCAGCTTTTCAGCATGCTTGGACCCTACATGTAGCTTAGTCTTCTTTCAGCAGCCTTCCATGCCCTGCTGATCTTGGTACTTTTTCTGGACTTGAACTAGTGACCTGCCATGTTGTTTGATAATCTTGGGACTGTGCCTTTTTACTTGTTGACCTTGGGTTTGCAACCCTCAGCAGCCAGCAGCTGCCTGAGTTAAGAAAAGCTTCCAGCTTCCCGCTTCAGTGGGCCAGAAGCAAGAGGCAGAGCTAAAGTGCAAAGTTGAGGGGCTTCCACCCAGCCCATCATTTTTTGAGGGGAAAAACCTTATAACTGATTATCCGATTTAGCCTATTACCAGTTAATAAGGATTTTATATAGCTGTGTTTTTAACTTTTTTCCCCACTTAATACATTTATTTACTTTTCAATAATTATATTTGATCAAAAAAAAAAAAAAAAAAAAACCCCAAAACCTCACTACCAATGAGTTAGAGCTAAATCATTGGGTTTCCGAGGCGGTATGACTATGGAAGTAGATCGCCCAATCTTCCTTCCAAGGTGCGGCTGGTGGGTTTGAACTGCCAGCCTTCCGGTTAGCAGTCAAATGCCTTAGGCTCCCAGTAAATTTGATAGGATTCTAGAAATATGCTATCCAATAAAACGTACAGGTATACATCATTTTATTGTGCTTTGCTTTAGTGCACTTCACATATTACATTTTTACAAACTGAATGTTTGTTGCAACCCTGCATCAAGCCAGTCTGCTGGCACCATTTTCTAACAGTATGTTCTCACTTCTGTGTCTCTATGTCTCTATGTCACATTTTGGTAATTTTCACTATATTTCAAACTTTTTAATAATGTTATTACACACTTACTAGACTACCAAAATAAATAAATGAATAAATAACCCACTGCCATAGAGTTGACTCTGACTCATGGGGTTTCAAAGTGATAAATTTGTATGGAAGTAGATTGCTCCATCTTCCTTCCACAGAGTGGCTGGTGGGTTTGAACCACCAACCATCTGGTTAGCAGTTAAATGCCTTAGACACTGCACCACCAGAGCTCTTACCAAACTACTGTGGTGCAGTGAATTACTTGGTATGGCTTTTCTAGCCATGGTCTTTGCAATTCTCACCAGATTACTGAGTGGGACCATGCAAATAAGATGTTTAGAGCTTTTATGTGAGGATTGGTTAGTTTTGCTATGCTTAAAATGAGCCTTCCTAGAGGCAGAAAGGGGGATCTCATTGTTAGCAAGAGAGAAGAGCTGGAAGTGGAGTGGAGGAAGTAGAGTGGAGTGTGTCCTTGGACCCGAGATCCCTGTGCTGGACCTCCTTGGCAGAAATGCTCGACAGAGAATCACCCAGCTGGGAAACACCTCACAGAGAGACACCTAACAGAGAGACACCCCACAGAGAGATGGCAGCAGTGGAACCAAGAGTTACGAGACAGAATGATGGGCTAACCTGGACCACACAGGGAGAAAGCTGGATACCTTTGGGCAGGAGGCTTGGGGCGCTACCTGTTGACATAACTAAAAGAGCTTTGTAACACACTTGCCCAAGCAGGGCAAAGGCTAGGCCAAGAGGCCAAGGACTAGAAAGGCATACCTGAGGACATAGCAGAAGGGAGATTGTCCTAATAGAGGAGTTGCATCCTGAGCATGTTCCTCAATGTGAGTTGTAGCCTTTTACTTTCCTAACAAACCCCATAATGGTGAGTATTGTCTGTGAGTTCTTTATGGCCATTGCAACAAATTATCAAACCCAACAGAGAAGCAGTGAGTATTGTGAGTTGATGTCAGAACTGGTAAAAGGCTGGAGGGTGGTGGCATGTCTGGTCTCATAGGATAAGCCTTGGGCTTTCTCCCTTGTGAGGTTGGAAGAAATCAGAAGACGCCACCTCCATGCCCTTTTTGCAACTGCAGTGTAATGCAAATATAACTTTTATGTATAACTTTTAAATATTTTATATATAACTTTTCAATATTTTTAAGTATAACTTTTAAATATTTGTGTGACTTGCTTTACTGAGATATTTACTTTTTTGCAGTGGTTTGGACCCAAACCCAAAATATATCTAAAAGTATGCCTGTAGTTAAACTTTTTTTTTTTTCCATTTTAGATCTATTCATTTTTTTAAATTACTGTTTTTAAAATTTACTGTTCTTACTGCAATACATTCATGAGTATCTTTCAGAAATTTACTTATACAAGTGAAATTCAGATCATTCAGATACGAAAGTCTTTTTTCTTTTTTTTCCTTCCCTTCCCCTCCCACCCCTGGCAACCCAAAGAAAATTTCCTTCTATAGATAAACCTTTCCTCAACTTTTACAATAACTGACTAATACAATATTTGTCCTTTTGTGATTGACTTATTTCACTCAGCATAATGTCCTCCAAGTTCATCCACGTTATGCGGTGTTTTGCAGATTCTACATTTTCTTCAGGGTTGCATAGTATTCCATTGTGTGTATGTACCATAGTTTGGTTATCCATTCCTCAGTTGATGGACACCTAGGTTGTTTCCATCTTTTGGCTATTGTAAATAGTGCTGCGATGAACAGAGGTGTGCATATATCTGTTCTTGTCACAGACATGAAAGTCTTCAGAAGATAACCAGTTAACCAGTCTATAACCCAAAATCAAATACTTCTGTCAAAAAAAACTAAGTCAGAAATAAATTAATCTATTGGATGAGGTTTATTCAGCAGAAGATTAATGAATTGAGTAGCATCAGACCACATATGGGAAAGTAATCCATTGAGTACCAGCAGTGATTGGCTTTTTGATAAAACAAGGAAGAAAAGAAGCTTATTTATGACTAGCTTATACAGTTTACTATTGAAGTACTGTCAGGATTTTATTGGTTAATGATTGTGGAAGTGTTGTCAGGATCTTATTGGAAAATGAAGGCCTGATTTACAGGAAAGCTAGGCTTAAGTTTTGGTGTAGGCAAGTCTTAGGGCATTATCCATTCAATGACTGATGTCATTTTGTCAACCACATGACTCCATTTTTACTTCATTTAACAATCCATTTTTACTACATTTAACAATTCCCCCTTTTGACAAAGCCCTTCAAAGACAGACTTCCACTGACTAATGTCTAATGATAGTCTCTTACTTCTGGGTCTTCACCAGGCTCTAGGCAGTGTTAATCAGAGGCAGAGGGGGTGATTGATTGAATAATTGTGTAACAATGTGTTTGGGAAATGTCTTCAGCTGGATTGACGGGGCCATGGCTTCATAACTTGATTATTTTTACCATGAGAGGCAAAAAACAGTCTCTTCTAGAACCATTATTTTGTGAAGGGAATGAATGTTGGTTGATTGCTTATAAACACCATGAAGAAAAATTGTAGAACATTTGATCGTTCCACAGAAAACAATCATAATTAAAATTATTCATATATGGATTAAGGGAGCTCTGGTGGTGTAGTGCCTAAGCATTTGACTGCTAAACAGAAAGCTGGCAGTTCAAACCCACCAGCCACTCCTTGGAAGGAAGGTTGGGCAATCTCCTTCTGTAGTGATACCACCTTGGAAATCCAAGGAAGGGTCACTATGAGTCGGACCAGACTCAGTGGCAGTGAGTATTTGGATAAAAGAACATATCCAAGATTTTACATTAGTAGAGAACCAGCTGAACAGATAAAACTCACATTTTGAGTGAGATTCTGATTAGTGTAAATAGTGTGCTTGTTGAATTTTGGTTACAGCTTGTTCAACTTGTCTAATGGAATTTATCCATGTGCAACAGGAAGTTTAGTTATTGTACACACACCTCCTTGTTGGTCCAAAAGGAAATCTACAATTCTATCACCTAGCACTACTCTAGCTAAAGGGTTGAGAGACTTCTCTCGAGCTTGTGTAACCTCAGCTGTGGAATCAGCTATTACTGCCATAGGCTGAGATAGGTTATGAACCATGACTTCATTTGCTCTGACACCAAGCCAAGAAAGTAAGGACCTAATAAAGGAAGTGAAGGCTGTGTAGTTAACCAAGACATCTCATTTGTTTCTAATTAAAAAATAATAATAATTGTGTGTTAGTTCAGTGTATAAGGTGCTCTGGTGGTATAGTGGTTAAGGCATTTGGCTGCTAACCAAAAGGTCAGTGGTTCAAACCCACTAGCTGCTCTGTGGAAGAAAGATGAGGCAGTCTGCTTCTGTAAAGGTTTACAGCCTTGGAAACCCTATGAGACAGTTCTACTTTGTCTTAAAGTGTTGCTGCATCAGAACTGACTCAATGGCAGAGTATTTGGTTCTTTTTAGTCCAATGTATAGTTTCATTGTATGAGTGGAGGTCTAGTGAGACTACAAGGGTTTCAAGAATGCAATCCCCTAATTAGCATAACATACTACACAAAAACATTGTTCTACATCCTACTTTGGTGAGTAGCAACTGTGGTCTTAAAAGCCTGCAAGTCCCCATCTAAGATTCAACAATTGATCTCTCCTCATCTGGAGCCAAGAAAAATGAAGAAAACCAAAGATACATGGAAACAATTTGTCCAAGGGACTAGCTCACCATGTGACCCTCAACCTCATGACTTGAGACCAGAAGAACTAGACAGTGTCTGGCCACGACTGTCAAAAACTCTGAAAGGGGTAACAACAGGAGGTCCTGAGTAGAGTGGAAGATAAAGGTGAAACAAAACTAAAAATCATAAAAAAGACAAGCTTACTGGTCTGATAGAGACTGGTTAAATCCCTAAGACTATGGCCCCTAGTCACCTTTTAGGCCTGGAATTGAACTCACTCCTGTCACTTCCAGCCAACGAGTAGACAGGCACATAAGGTGAACACTTATAGCAGGTAGGTACAATCCTTAGAACAATGAACCATGGGAAATCAGAAGGGCAATATTTGCACAGAAAGATAGCTCAGAAGGCAGGAATACATAGAAAAGTAGGACACATGGAAAAGAAAACCACACAGAGGAAGTGAAAAGAGAGCTGTTATATTATGGTGATTGAAATCAATGTCAGGAAACAAAATATGTATGAACTGTTATATGGAAAATGAATTAGCTCTGTAAACTTTCACCCAAATCACAATATAAGTAAATAATAGTAATAATAAAAGAATGCAACCCTCTTGACATTCTCCAGCCATTGAGACTTTGGAAGTTCTAGGTTTCATCTGAGTTCTTAAGAGTTTAATGATCTGAGAGCTTCATAAAGAAAAACATAGCCTTTGGGTGCACAGAGGACACCTGTTCTGGTAATTATTAACAGGTTCACTATAGGGAATGGTATTATTTCTGCAAATTAAGCAATTTTCAGAAATAGAATGATTGCAAATAGAGTCTTTTCAAATCACAGGGATTGATGAACTCCTGACAGACTGAAGCATCTATTTATAAAGCTTAGAATTTTTCCCTAAAGAAGGACAGTTTTCATATAGGAAATCAAAGCTCCTGGCTCTCTAGGGATGGAACACAAACCTGGCAAAGCCTATATTGTTAAAGGATTGATTAGGATGTATATGTTCTGATAGGGCCCAATCTTTATACAAGTAGCTCCCAACTTACAATGTAGTCAAGTTATGATGAACCACACTTACCATTACCATTTTTGTCTTGTTTTGGTATATCTTATACTTAATAATATGTACTAACTATACCCAGGCCCCATCCCCACCAGACAGGAAAATGGGGGAAAAAGAAGCCAGAGGGCAACAGAGTAGAGCAGCAGCCAGGGGTCCAGGTAAGGGGAGGGTGGAGAGGTTTCAAACAGCTAAGCTAGACAAAATTGTTGGTGAGTTTGTCATACTACTGTGGCTTGCATGTTGCTGTGAGGCTTGAGGCTGTGCCACTGGTGTTTCAAGTGCTGGCAGAGTTGCACATGGTACACAGGTTTCAATGCAGCTTACAGACTGAGACAGACTAGGAAGAAGGAAGAGGGCATCCACTTCTCAAAGAATTAGCCAGGGAAAATGTTATGAATAGCTGAGAAACACTGTCTGATATATTACTGTGCAACTTTATGAATAGCCCAGAAACAGTATCCAGTACAATGCAGGAGGATGAGCCCCTTAGGTCAGAAGGCTTTCAAAATATGACTAGCAAAGAGGTGCATCATCAGAATAGGACCAATCTTACTGATATGAATAAAGTAAAGCTTTTGAGACTTCCATTTGCTGATGTGGCATGACTTAAATTGAGGAGAAAAAGCTGCAAACATCCATTAATAATAGGAACATGAAATGTATGAAGAATGAATCTAGAAAAATTGGAATTTGTCAAAAATGAAATGAAACTCATAAAGTTTGATATCCTAGGTATGAGTGAGCTGAAATGGGCCAGTTTTGGCCATTTTGAATCAGACAACCATTTGATCTACTATGCCAGGAATGAAAATATGAAGAAGAATGGCATGACATTGATCATCACAAAGGATGTTTTAAGATCTGTCCAAAATTACAATGCTGTCAGAGATAGGGTAATATTCATATGCCTACAAGGAAGACCAGTTAATACAACTATTATTCAAATTTATGTGCCAACCACCAGAGCCAAAGATGAGGAAATAGAAGATTTTTTAAATCAACTTCTGCAGTCTGAAACTGAACAAACATGCAATCAAGATATGTTAATTGTCACTGGTGACTGGAACACAAATGTTGGAAACAAAGAAGAATCACTGGTAGTTAGAAAATTTGGTCTTGGTGACAGAAATAATTCTGGAGATCGCATGACAGAATTTTGCAAGACCAATGACTTAGTCACTGAAAATACATTTTTTTTTCAACAACACAAATAGCGGCTATACATGTGGACTTTGTTAGATGGAGTCCACAGGAATCAGACTGACTACATCTGTGGCAAGAGGCGATGGAAAAGCTCAATATCTTCAGCCAAAACAAGGCCAGGAGCTGATTGTGGAACAGATTGCTCATATCCAAGTTCAACTTGAAGTTGAAGACAATTAAAACAGGTACACAAGAGCCAAAATATGATCTTGAATATATCCCTCCTGAAT
>NW_006921851.1:4228431-4232865 GCF_000298275.1 Orycteropus afer afer | reverse complement strand
AGAAATGACAAGATAAAAGAGCTGAACAGAAGATTTCAAAGAGCAGCTTGAGCAGACAAAGCCAATTACTATAAGGAAATGTGCAAAGACCTGGAGTTACAAAACCAAAAGGGAAGAACATGCTTGATAATTCTCAAGCTGCAAGAACTGAGGAAATAATTTAAGCCTCCAGTTGCAATACTGAAAGATTCTATTGGTAAAATATTCAATGATGCAGGAAACATCAAAAGAAGATGGAAGGAATAGACAGAGTCACCGTACCAAGAAGAATTGGTCGATCTTCATCCATTTCAGGAGGTGGCATATGATCAAGAACCGATGGTATTAAAGGAAGACATCAAAGCTGCACTGAAGGAATTGGTGAAGAGCAAGGTTCCAGGAATTGACGGTATACTCATTGCGATGTTTTTCAACAAACAGATGTCCCATTGGAGGCACTCACTCAGTTATGCCAAGAGATTTGGAAGACAGCTACCTAGCCAACTCACTGGAAGAGATCTGTATTTGTGCCCATTCCAAAGAAAGGTGATCCCACAGAATGGGGAAATTATCAAAAAATATCATGAATATTGCATTCAAGTAAAATCTTATTGAAGAAAACCAGTTACAGCAGTATATTGACAGACAACTTCCAGAGGTGCAGGCTGGATTCAGAAGAGGACATGGAACAGGAATATCATTGCTGACGTCAGATGGATCTTGGCTCAAAGCAAAGAATACCAGAAAGGTGTTTACTTGTGTTTTATTGACTATCCAACAGCATTTGATTGTGTGGATCATAATAAATTGTGGATAACATTGAGAAGAATGGGAATTCCAGAATACTTAATTGTACTTATAAGGAACCTGTACATAGACCAGGAGGCTGTTGTTCAAACAGAACAAGGGGACACTGCATGGTTTAAAATGAAGAGAGTGTGTCAGGGTTGTATCCTTTCCCTGTACTTATTTAATCTATATCCTGAGAATCTGGGCTATATGAAGAAGAACATGGCACCAGAACTGAAGGAAGGCTCATTGACAACCTGCTATATGCTAAGGACACAATTTTGCTTCCTGAAAGTGAGGCTGACTTGAAGAACTTAATGATGGGGATTGAAGAATACAGTCTGAAGTATGGATTACATCTCAATATAAAGAAAACAAAAATTCTCACAACTGGACCAATAAGCAGTGTCATGATAAATGGAGAAAAGATTGAAGTTGTCAAAGACTTCACATTGCTTGGTTCTACAATTGATGCCAATGGATGCAGCAATCAGGACATCAGACAACATACAGCACTGAGCAAGTCAGCTGTAAAGGACCTCTTTCAAGTGCTGAGGTGCAAAGATGTCTCCTTGAGGACTAAGGTGCCCCTGACACAAGCCATGGTATTTTCAATTGCCTCATGTGCATGTGAGAGCTGAACAATGAATAAAGAAGACCAAAGAAGATTTGATGCTTTTGAGATGTGGTGCTGGCGAAGAATGCTGAAAATGCCATGGACTGCTAAAAGAACTAACAAATCTGTCATGGAGGAAGTGCAGCCGGAATGCTCCTTGAAAGCAAGAATGGCCAGACTTGTCTCACCTACTTTGGTCATGTTGTCAGAAGGGACCATTCCCTGGAGAAGGATGTTATGCTTGGTAAGGTGGAAGGTCAACGAAAGAGGGGAAGGCCCTCAACGAGATGGATTGACACAGTGGCTGTGGTGATGGGCTCAAGTATAGCAGGAATTGCAGAGGTGGTGCGGGACCGGGTGGTATTTTGTTCTGTTGTGTGTAGGGTCACTATGGGTTAGAGATGACTTGATAGCATCTAACAACAAAAACAACTACAATGTTGCAGCACATAATTTGATATTGTCCTTAGATGTTCACTCACAGATGTTCAATTTTATGATTTACTGTTAAAAAACACTGCCATATAGACTTAGTTTTCTTAACTAGATCAGGGGCTTCAGTTGTTTGAAAACATGAACCCAAACACTGACCACTGTGCTAAAGTTGATAAGCAGATTTGGGAAGCAGTGATGTGTTACCGCAAAATATATGAAGAAAGAAAGAAAAGAACCATATAGGCAATTTTAACAACTTTTCTGATGAGAAATTCCATCCATTTTCCCAGGGATAATCAAGATGATCCAGAACATTCCACAAGGGAATAATTACCACATGTGACAAAATGCTAACATCGTCCAAATCTTCTTCATTGTTGGAGGAAATTTTTATGATTTGTGTATTTTTTATGTATATATTTATGTATTAAAATATAGCTAAGTTTATATGTAATGTTTCCAACCCCAAAAGACAATATAGATGGGATTTATAAAGATAATAAAAGGCAATAACAATGAAAATTTAAAAAAAAAAAGAGACATTTAACTTATGGACCTGTAATTGGTCCATATTGTAATGGTTCCATTTGATTCTAAATATTATGAACACTTAGTGGTTATGTTTGTCATTTCAGTGAGATTAAAGCAAAGAGGAGTTAAAATATACTAGGCATTTGGAGGATGCCAGAGACTCACTCAAATTCTACGAGTTACTCATATATTTGAGTTGTCAGTGGTATTCAGGATTCCAGTGTAATGGAATGGGTAAAGCTAAAGAGGAGTCAGCCACAGGGATCCAGGTCAGGGGCAGGAACCCAGGCCACACCCCACAAGTGGCAAGGCAGGAACATGGGAGAAAGGAGAGTAAATAGGCTAGGGGTACTGGGACAGAGTGAAGAGTCAGCCTCAGGGATCCAGGTAAGGAGAGGGTAGAGAGGTTTCCAACAGCTAAGGGAGACAAACTTGGCGGTCAGTTTGTCCTACTGTGGTGACGTGTTGCTGTGAGTCTTGAGGCTGTGTCACTGGTATTTCAAATCCAGCAGGGTGCACATGGTGCACAGGTATCAGTCCGGCTTGCAGACTGAGACAGACTAGGAAGAAGGAAGAGACCATCCACTTCTCAAAGAATTGGCCAGGGAGAACCTCATGAATAGCAGAGAAACACTGTCTGATATATTACTGAGCAAGTTTATGAATAGTCCAGAAACATTGTCTAATACAGAGGAGGAGGATGAGTCGCTTAGATTAGCAGGCTCTCAAAATAGGACTGAGAGAGAGCTGCATCATCAGCGCAAAACCAGCCTTACTCATATGGATAAAGTAAAGCTTTCAAGACCTCCATTTGCTGATATGGCACCACTCAAATTGAGGAGAAACAGCTGCAAATATCCATTAATAATCAGAACATGGAATGTATGAAGTATGAATCTAGAAAAATTGTAAGTTGTCAAAAATGAAATGGGATGTATAATGATTAATATCCTAGGCATTAGTGAGCTGAAATGGACTGGTTTTGCTCATTTTGAATCAGACAACCATATGGTCTACTATGCCAGAAATGACAGTTTAAAGAGGAATGGCGTGGCATTCATCATCACAAAGGATGTTTCAAGATCTGTCCTGAAGTACAATGCTGTCAGTGATAGGAGAATATCCATATGCTTACAAGGAAGACCCATTAATATGACTATTATTCAAATTTATGCACCAACCACCAAAGCCAAAGATGAGAAAATTGAAGATTTTTATCAACTTCTACAGTCTGAAATTGACTGAACATGCAATCAGGATGTGTTAATTATCACTGGTGACTGGAATGCAAAAGTTGGAAACAAAGAAGAATCACTGGTAGTTGGAAAATTAGCCTTGGTGACAGAAATAATGCTGGAAATCTCATGGTAGAATTTTGCAAAACCAATGATTTATTCATTGCAAAAATCTTTTTTAACAACACAAACGGCAGCTGTACACGAGGACTTCACCAGATGGCATACACAGGAATCAGATTGACTACATCTGTGGCAAGAGGCAATGGAAAAATTCAATATCTTCAAACAAAACAAGTCCAGGAGCTGATTGTGGAACAGACCATCAACTGTTCATATGCAAGTTCAACTTGAAGTCGAAGACTATTCTGGTTACCTAGTGCCACTCTGATAGGAATATACCACAAATGGGATGGTCTTAACAAACAGGAGTTTATTCTCATACAGTTCAGGAGGCTTTAAGTCTAAATTCAAAGTGCCATGCTCTAGGGGCTGGGTGAAAGCCCCTCAACCTTGGGGTTCAGCTCTGCCTCCTACTCCTGGCCCACTGGAGCTAGAGGCGTTTCTTCACTCAGTCAGATGCTGGCTGCTGAGGCTGCCAAGCCCAAGGTTGACAAGTAACAAGGCACAGTCCTGATGTTACCAAACCACACAGCAGGCCATTAACTTAAGCCCATTTTAAGTCCCAAGGTCGGCAGAGCATAGCAGGCTGCTGAGCAATGACATGGCTACATGCAGGGTCCAAGCATGCCATAGGCTAGAGACCATTCCCAAGGCTTCTCCTTATACACAAGAAGCAGATCACATCCCAAAGGCAGCTACTCAGCTGCTTGTGGTAGATCCCACCAT
>NW_006921851.1:4225781-4227306 GCF_000298275.1 Orycteropus afer afer | reverse complement strand
AAAAAAAAAAAAATCCTCACAACTGGACCAATAAGCAGCATCATGATAAATGGAGAAAAGATTGAGGTTGTTGAAGAATTCACGTTGCTTGGTTCTACAACTGACGCCAATGGAAACAGCAGTCAGGACATTAGATGACATGTAGCACTGGACATGTCAGCCGCGAAGGAACTGTTTCAAGTGCTGAGGAGCATGGATGTCTCCTTGAGAACTAAGGTGCATCTGACACAAGCCATGATATTATCAAATGCCTCGCATGCATGTGAGAGCTGGACAATGAATAAGGAAGACCGAAGAGGAGTTGATGCATTTGAGATGTGGTGCTGGCAAAGAATACTGAAAGTACCATGGACTGCTAAAAGAACTAACAGATCTGTCCTGGAGGAAATGCATCCAAAATGCTCCTTGGAAGCGAGAATGGCCAGACTTTGCCTCACCTACTTTGGTCATGTTGTCAGAAGGGACCATTCCCTGGAGAAGGATGTCATACTTGGTAAGGTGGAGGGTCAATGAAAAATGGGAAGGCCTTCGATGAGATGGATTGACATGGTGGCTGTGACAATGGGCTCAAGTATAGCAAGGATCATGGAGCTGGTGCAGGATCAGGTGGAATTTCATTCTGCTGTGCATAGGGTTGTTATAAGTTGGAAATGTCTCGATGGCACCACAACAACAAAGGGTCTGAATTAGAATGTACTGAATGGGGAGAAAGGTGGCAAATCCAACAATTTGTCAAATTTCCTACTGAAGCTAGTGCCTGGATTAATCTAGCAAAGCATTGTCTTTCCTTGCTTAGGATTTAAATAAAAGAAGGGATAAGCAAACAAATCCAATCAACTTACTCATTATGAAAAGAACGTTAAAAATGTATTGGATTAGTTGTTCAGTCAGTCTTGGGAAAGTTGGTCTGATGATCTGTTTCTGGGTGACCTTGAGAAAGTTTTATCTGAGGTGACCTGCCATTATTATGTTCCAAGTAGATAGAGGGGTTCACTTTAGTTAGGAGATATGAACCCAAGGTTTGATCCCTTGAGTTTAGTAGCACAATGAGTGGTCAACAAAGGTCTTCATCCTTGTCATCTTCACATTTAGTAGGCTGATATGAAGGAGGAAAAGAAGCTCATACTATCTCAGGGGTGGCAGAAGTGAAGTAGAGCGAAGGGGAAATATGAGTGCCAGGCACACTTGGTATCAATTTATGGAAAGACATTATTTCTGTTTGACTTTTTTTTGCTTTTTCATTTTTCTAAAAATGTTTCTATACAGTACCAAACCTTCTTCCACCGTTTGCTTTAGTTTGTGTGTCTGTATCACAGAAGGATCAATGTCATAAAACAAATCAAAAGCAGTCTTTTTTTTTTTTAATTAATTAATTCATTTATTTTTATTTGGGTGAAGATTTACAGAGCAAATTCACTTTCCATACAGCAGTTCACATATACTTTGTCTACTGTCATTGACCACAGTTTACCACAATGCAACAGCTCCCCTCCCACTTCCTCCCCATAGTTACGTCTTCCCAGTG
>NW_006921851.1:4217425-4221832 GCF_000298275.1 Orycteropus afer afer | reverse complement strand
TTCTGCTAGTTGGGGTTTAGTCCACTTTTGTATCCTTCCCTTCAAGGCTCAGGGGTCCAAGATTATCTTCTGTGTCTGTGTTAACTGGTTTCCCTTTTCTTTGTTGAAGAGCGTCTGTGCAGTCCTTGTGCCTAGTCCGCCATCTTGCCGGAACCCTCCAAAAGCAGTCTTGAGTAATCAAAACCCTTCTGCCAGATTGTCTAATGTCATTATTTCCTGTCACTACTTCTATGTCTTCTTCCACATTGTCTGAAATTGGTTTGGAAGCACTTATCTCCATTAAGTAGTCTCCTGTTAATTCTTCTGGTTGGTGTCTACTAGTTCTTGAATTTTTCCAAGATCTGTATCTTGAAAAAAATCCACACATAAATGGACCCACACAGTTCAAGTTCATGTTGTTCAAGGGTCAACTGTAGTAACTTTTCCCTTAACAAAACACATCTCAGATATTCAACCTAGCCTAAGTTACCCAAAAGATCTTGGAAACTGCTGTTAAGTCAATACAGTACAGATCATGGAAACTTTTGTCAGGACAAATTTGCTTTCATTAATTTCTGGGAATATTAGGACTATTCAATTTATGTAAGGGCTTATTTATCACTAACCCCATCAAAATAAAGCTCTTTGAAGGCATATTATAATCTAAATGACTTTGATAAAGTCATCTGGTGGTAAGAAAATATTACATTTTCATGGCCCTATCTTCTGTACACTTTAAAGAATGGTTTAAAGAAGCAATTTAGAATATTTCTGAAACCTTGTTTTACCAACCAAAATAAACAATCTATCCTTTCTGCAGTGCACTTTTCAATTTAACCAATTTATATAAAAAAGTTTCTCAAAATAACTACTGAAAATCCAGATTATTTCTCATATATTCAGTCCATTTTTTTTTTTTTTTTCCAAAAACAAACAACTCTGTAGCAGTAAACTTTCTACACTGCTTGAGAGCAATCAGCCCACCAGTATTTGGCCATAATCTGAATCACTTTTTATCTACTCCATGGTGGGTAAGATAATGTAAAGTTTTCAACACTGGAGATTTTAGGACCTCTGCCACAACTGAGGGGCTGTGCTAACCCTTCCAGAGGCTGGATTTTAGGCCAAAATGACAATCCTGCAATTTCCAAGAATCTTGTTTTAAGGAGGAAGCCTGGTTTCTTTCTTTCTTTTTTTTGTTTGCCTTTTACAGAGTAGTGTTCTGTCATTGGTCCTACTTGGGCTTAACTGGATTTAGACTTTTGGACTTCCTGAATCTGGGTAGATACTCCCACAATTTGTAATTTGTGTTGGCTCTGGAGAAGAGGCTGTTTTAATAAAGTGGCATTTAATGCTGACATGGTGGCTCTAGGGTCCATGAAAAATAGCATGTCTCCTCATCAACTTTGAGATCTGTTTCCCCCAATTCAGTCCTGCTGGAGCAATCCCTGATGCCTGCCAAGATTTTCACCAAAGTCTCAATAGTTTTGAATGGTTAGGGGCATGTAAGTACTGGGTGAATAGTCTTCTTCATAATTGGAATTTCCCTTTTGCATCTATTTTTCTGAAGTCCTGGTTGCTTCCAATTAAGATCCTAAAACAGTTCATTTCTTGAGTGTCTAAAGAGCTTTGTTTTGTTAGGTTAGTGATTAATAAACACTTAATGTAAATTGAATAGTTCTAATTTTCCCAGGAATTAATTATAGTAAATTTTTCCTGACAAAAATTTTTATGGTTTGTAGTATGTTGACTTTAAAGCAGTTTCCAATTTCCATTCTTTTGGGAAATTCCTTTACAATAGTTCATAATTTTGCTTTTGACCAGGGGTTATAAAAGTATGGTCTGATTTCTGGCTCCCAGCAAGAGCAGTGTCTTAAGCTGGTTTAAACTTGAGGGGGATCTATCAAAAGGCATAGGGGTCAGAGGAAAAGGAGACTTCAGAGATAGAGGAAAAATGAAGTTCAGTCAGAAGAGACTTGGAATCATATGAACAGGGCAAAGAGTAAAAGGGTAGGTTAGGCTAAAAATGTGGAGGGGCATGCTTGAACAATTTCTGTCAGAAAGATCAGCACAAGGCTGGTCCCCATGAGGTGGAGCTTAAAGATGTCCCAAATGTCCAAACTACCATGCCACTCCATTTCAGACATTAACTCCTCCTCTTCCTCCCAGTAATTTCCCCCATCTTAGGGTTCTGTATTTTGCTGTAATGCCTCACAGAACTCATAGACACCAAAGGGATTGTCTCACGTAGTAGTGGTGGAGGCTGGCAGGCTGGCAAGTCCCAGGTCTATAAATGGGTCTGGAGGATCCTCCCAATTCTTGGGGTTTGATGAACCTCAATCAGCAGATCAGATGACAGCTGCTGTCCCAAATCCAGGGGCGAGACGAGGATGAGCCAAAACACAAAACTGGAGCAAGAGGAGGTCAAACCTTCCCAGGAGATTTGTAGGTATACCCTCAAGGAAGCTAAAGGTGGTGGTTTGAATTATATACCCTCCATCAAGGCAGGACTCGAGACACATTCTACCTGTGTTGCTCCAACAGAAATAACCTAAGTGGATGGCTTTAGCAATCAGCAGCTCAAGGTAAATCCCATCACAGAGCTGATTGCCAGTCATTATAGGGAACGACTACTACCAGCTGCCCAGTCAAGTTGATACCTGACCTTAACTACCACACCACCCCAAACAGGCATGGATAATAGGATTTACAATACATCACAGAATGGAGGACAATGGCTAGAAGGGCCACATCAAGCAATTCACTACGGGGCAGTTGGTATCACATCTGTCAGGTCTACTATAGAGGCAACTGGATTAGTCTCTTGAGTGTTTGAAGGCTTCCAAATACTAATCAAAGAATGCCATGTTTTTCAAGGGCTCCTCTGTGATGCTTTAGCTTACCTGTCTGTTATGGGTTGAACTGAGTCCCCACAAAATATGTGTCAACTGGGCTGGGCAATGATTCTCAGTGGTTTGGCAGTTATGTAATAATGTAATGTACCAATTATCTAATGATCCTCTATGATATGACCTGATGTGTTTAATCAATCAGTTGTAAGAGGATTAGGGTGGGAAGCAACACCCTTAATCCTGTCATAATCCAGATCCAATGAAAGGAGGCCTTCCCCGGGATGTGGCCTGCAATACTTTTTATAATACAAGAGATAAAAGGAGAGAGAAGTGAGCAGATGGGGGATTGACTAACACCAAGAAAGAAGAGACGGGAGCAGAGGATATCATTTAGACCCAGGGTTGCTGCACCAGGATCCTCCTAGGACTAAGAGACACACAGAGCCTTGCTCTGGAGCCAGCACTCTGAATTTGGACTTCTCCTAAACTATGAGAGGATAAATTTCTGTTTCTTATAGCTATTCACTTGTGGTATTTCTGTAATAGCAGTACTAGATAACTAAGATAGAATTTGGTACCAAGAGTTGGGAGCTTTTCCAAGAGATACCTAAAATGTAGAAGCAGTTTTGAAATTAGGTAATGTAAGGTTGGGTTGCTGACACCAAGAGGAACCAGGCCAGAGAAATAGAAAAGGAGAATTTATTTAAGAGATGCAAGCATCAAAGCAAATGGGCTGACTTTCCACACTAGAGAGACCAGTAGTGATTCTCTTAGTCAGGGTCCTTTTTATCCTTCTTTCTGAATTCCTCATTTCTTTGTCTCTAGGTTTAAGTGTCATAGGGTTTACTCAGTCAAGTCCCATGATCAGCCCTTCCTTCCTTTTGGTTAGTTTTTTTCTTCCTTGTGGTCATGGTGCCCCAATAAGATAACCTTATACAGGAGTCAAGCATTAGTCATTGACTTATTTTCAGGAGTCCAATAGTCTGGAATTTTGTTTTTGACTTTTTTTTTTTTCTTGGTAACATTCCATTTTGGCTGAGTGTAATTTATTCTGAGGTTTGATTTTATTAACACTTCAGGTAATGAGTAGAGGCTGGGAGAGCTTTAAGGTTTCTAACAATAAAGGCCTTGAAGAGACTGTTAGTGGAATTATGGAAGTAAAAGGCAATCTGGAGAGGACTCAGAAGGAAGTGATGACAGTTGTAACACCAGAGATGGCACAGACAGCAAGAAGCAAAGGCAGAGAAATGGTGGCAGAACAGGAGACCAGTGCAAGATGGAGCACAGCAGAGTCAACCCAAAGAGCTAGAAAGCTGCGTGCCTTCAGAAAGGAGGCTTCCTGCCAGAACGGGATGCCTTCCAGGCACTTGTTGGTGGAGTTAGGCTTGCCAGCCCACAAAGCAAGAGAGCTGGGTACCTTCAGGAGAATATTCAGGTGGCCAGCAAACATATGAAGAAATGCTCACAATCATTAGCCATTTTATGTTATGTGCCGTCGAGTCGGACCCGACTCATAGTGACCCCTCCTTGGGTTTCCGAGGCAGTATCACTACGGAAGTAGATTGCCCCATCTTCC
>NW_006921851.1:4216201-4216920 GCF_000298275.1 Orycteropus afer afer | reverse complement strand
GTGAAATAAGTCAATCACAAAAGGACAAATATTGTATTAGTCTGTTATTGTAAAAGTCAAGGAAAGGTTTAGATATGGAAGGAAATTTTCTTTGTAGGTTACCAGGAGTGAGAGCGGAGGGTAGGGAACACTGTTAGATAGGTAGAGATAAGTATTGATTTGGGTGAAGAGAAGGACAAAGTACCAAACATGAATGATCAACATGGTGGCACTGAGGAAAAGGAACACATAGAGAGGTACATGGGAAGTACAGACAACAAAGATGAACCCTTTTGCCCATACAGTATTGCCTTGCCAGTGAAGGGAAACATGGGTATACGGGTGGATAGATGGGTGGACAGGCTAAACTATTAGGTATGTCTATGAAGCAGGGTACTTCTGTAGTGATACTGCCTCAGAAACCCAAGGATGGGTCGCTATGAGTCGGGGCCGACTCGACGGCAAAACAACAACAACAACAATGAAGCAGGGAGTGTACCCAAGATCGTGTATAGGATTGGCAGACAATTGTCTTATAAGTGTATTTGTATGATCTGAATTCCCAGGTGTATAGTAGAGCTGACAAAGGACAAGGTTGTAGTCACTTCTTGGTCACAGCCACTTACCCAGAGGGACCGAGTAGTTGAACCTGTAGGCTCGGGACCATAGTCATAGGGGACATCAAGCTCAATTTGCATAACATACTACACAAAACATTGTTCCACCTCCTACTTTGGCAA
>NW_006921851.1:4209833-4215681 GCF_000298275.1 Orycteropus afer afer | reverse complement strand
TGCACAGGGAGACAGCTCAGGGGGCAGGAGTCCATGGATGGATGGACACAGGGAAGATGTAACTATAGGGAGGAAGTATGAGGGGAGATGTTGCATTGTGGTAAATTGTTGTCAGTGTCATGAGACAAAGTGTATGTGAACTGCTGTATGGAAAGTGAATTTCCTCTGTAAATGTTCACTCAAATCCCAATTTAAAAAAATAAAAAGAAAAACAGAATGCTCAAAAATGAAATTTGATATACAATTATGTTTATAGTGTCTAACGCATTTCACTGCTAACCAGAAGGCTGGCGGTTCAAACCCACCACCCACTCCTCAGAAGGAAAATGGGGCAATCTACTTCCGTAGTGATACTGCCTTGGAAACCCAAAGAGTGGTTGCTATGACTCGAGGGCAGTGAGTTTGGTTTTTTTGATTTATTTAAAGAAAACTGGGGGGGGGGGTGTGTAAAAAAGCACTCCTGTAACAAATTCATGGAAACTAAACAGTAGTTGCCACAGGGCATAAGTAGGATAGAGAATTACCTTGCTCAACATCTTCTTTCTTTTGCATATATTCTAATACATAATGAATTGAAATAAAAGAAATGCCCAACAATTTTTCTTATAGTGGTGTTACTTAAGCAGAGCCTTGGTGACCAGTTAACAAGAGTTCTATGAAAGGAAGCCCTGCTTTGGGTAAGGGTTGGATTGTGAAAGGATTACTAAGGTCCATTCTAAAGTTATTATTACTAGATGATCTTGTGGAGGTTAATGGGGCAGGAAAGCCGGAGAAAGTAGGGAGGACTTGTTCTGCCCCATTTCTTTCCAGGTTGCAGGAGTTGTTATGTGCCATCGAGTTAGCCCTGACTCATAGCGACCCCTCCTTAGGTTTCCGAGGCAGTATCACTACGGAAGTAGGATTGCCCAACCTTCCTTCCGCGGAGTGGCTGGTGGGTTTGAACCACCAGCCTTCTGGTTAGCAGTCAAGTGCCTTAGCCACTATGCTACCAGAGAGAAGGGGCTTATTTGCTCAGATGAATACAAACAAAACAAACAAACCCAATGCTGTCGAGTTGATTTCGACTCATAGTGACCCCTCCTTGGTTTTCCAAGGTGGTATCACTACAGAAGTAGACTGCACATCCTTCCTTCCTTCTTCTTCTTTTTTTTTTATTGTAAGAAGTAATATTTTAATCTTTTTTTAAAAAAGAAAACATGAAATAAAATCAATCACAAGTATCTCTTTTTCTTAAGTAGCACTTGCTATTACATTAGAAATGAAGTCCTCATCTGGTACAACTATTTTGATATAGATTTTGTGTTCTTTTGTTGATCAGCCCCAATCAAGAGTATGCTATTTTAAAGCTAGGTCACTTCTGTACTCAAATTCATACTTGGATCCAAGATACAATAATTGATGTCTATATATCTGGATCAGCAAAGAAAGAAGGAGAATAAGGACTCAGAGAAGGAACTGGACTGCAGGTCTCACTGTCTCCATGAACTACTACTTCCTTTGCCGTGAGACCAGAACTAAATGGTGGTGACAGGCTACCATTACTGAACACTTTGATCAGGATCTCAATAGATGGATCTTGATCTAAAGGGGGGAAATATGGAGCAGAATTTAAAATTCTTATGGAATTAAGACTTACTTGTCCCACTACGACTGGAAGAACCCCTGAATCTGATGCCCTGAGATAATCTTTAAATATTGAGTCATCATTAAACCAAATATCAGTTTAGCTCAATTAACAAAGAATATTTACCTTGAGTACAGCCCTCTTTTATTTTTTTTAATTGTGATTTGGGTGAAAATTTACAGCACAAATACACTTTCCATACAGCAGTTCACATACACTTTGTCTCATGACATTGACCACAATTTAGCACAATGCAACATCTCCCCTCCCACTTCCTCCCGATAGTTACCTCTTCCCTGTGTCCATCTCTCCATGCACTCACATCCTTCCCTCTGATGAGTGGCTGGTAGGTTTGAACCACCTGCCTTCTGGTTAGCAGTCATATGCCTTGGGCACTACACCACCAGAGCTCAGATGCATAGGTGTGCAAAATTAGTGTGGTTATCGGTGTCAGGAAGGAATCCTGTTGAAGCAGTGGATAAGTGTTTGACTGATAACTGAAAGGTCAGTAATTGGAACCCACCAATTTCTCTCCAGGAGAAAGATGTGACAGTCTGCTTCCATAAAGATTTACATCTTGGGAAACCCTATGGAACAGTTCTACTCTGCCATTATGAGTCAGAATTAACAGACAACAGCAGGTGTTTTGGTATCAGAGGCAGGAGAGAGGGCTGCAATTCCATTCTGATTTTTTCCTTATGCTTTTCCGCTTGTACATCTGATTATTCTTTTAGTTTTAAATCAGCACAATGGCAGATATTATCAACAAACCTCAATCATCTCCTGAAGTAGTTGTCTACCCAGAG
Organism: Orycteropus afer afer; assembly: GCF_000298275.1. NCBI lineage: Eukaryota > Metazoa > Chordata > Mammalia > Tubulidentata > Orycteropodidae > Orycteropus > Orycteropus afer. The sequence goes on along the minus strand of NW_006921851.1, from coordinate 4,213,251 downwards.
AGAGAAGTAGGATCAACTCTGGGGAAATACAGCATGGGTTTGCTTAGATGATATAATTGCTGTTGTTGGAAGGGTATATAATTCCACTTCTCTCTCTGCCTCCAGAAACCAGTGTGAGGTTTCCCTTGCATTTCTCTGTGCTGGCCCTTTCAGAGGCTGGCTCTGGAAATAAAGAAATTAAAAAGACTGCCCCAGTTACAATGCTTCACCTAATTCTTCAAGCTGTCATTGCCCTACCTATCCAGGTTGGCTGAACTTTTCATGATTACTGCTGCCTCACTGACCTGCAAGGCCATCCTGCTTTGTGTGTGTCTACTTGTACTGACTTGCCATGGCCCTAGCTTGCACTAATTTATTTAGTATTGATCTTAGATTTGGCTATCATCTTTCATATAAAGTCACTTGCCTTGTTTGCACTTTCAACCTGGTGTTGCCTACCCACCTGGTATGTATGGTCTGTACAATCTGTGGTCAAATAGAAAGCAAAAACAAGTTCTGTTCTACTTGATGAAATATCTAATTATATTATATTACATAAGGAGGAATTTGCTGTTAGGAGCAAACAAAATATAAATGCTGAAAATGAGATTAACCTTTAAAAAGAAGAAAGTCTGCTCAACCTAATTTAGGGATGTTTCTTTTATATCCATTGTTCACCATTTATAAATTAACCAGATATTTAAAAATTAAAAAAAAAACCCAACTTTCCTTAGCCATCTGTCTTGCTTCCCAGTTATTTAGAAAATACCATGATAGTATCTTCACAAATGAGTAAAGAAACAAACAAAATAATAATAAATAATAATAATAATAATAATATTTTAAAAACTGTACTTTGTTTACTATTACCTTATAGGAAACATCTGGAAAGAATAAAATTTTAATAAAGATTAAGTTAAACATCTTCTAGAAATGGCAAACAAATAACAGAGATGAACTCTTCCACTGCAAACAATTAGGAAAGCTGGACAAAATATAAGAATAGTTTGTTTGAAGCATTGGTGAACTAATAGTACAGTGAAGAATTACAGATTCAGAGAAGTAAAGCCAATGGAGTAAATTCAGTTGAGGGCTACTCTTCTCCTGGGACATCTGTCAATTCCTAAAGAAGTAAATGAATGGTTGAAATGCTGAATAGATATTGTGATAGCCTTATAAGAGGGAGCCCTCTTATGAATTATATTAAAATAATCCATGTTTTGGGTGGGGAAACTCAAAGGCTAGGATAAAGTGAACAGAAATCCAGCTTCCAATCATCTCAAAACGACATAATCTAAAATTCCTTGTGTCATACCTGCCAAAAGCAAATATAAATCCTCCCTAGTGAATGTTAGTATCATAGTAGATTCAAATTACTTCTGCAATAATTCATATATGATGTCTTGCACACAGTAAAAACAGTCTCACAAGGCATCAAGTCAATTGAAATCCAGCAAAACAGCAGGAATAAACCCATGAGGGTGAAAAAAAAATGAAGTTCTCAATCAAAACTTTTAAAATAACTAAGCTGAATTTGTCCAAAAGATTAAAGACAAGCTAGAGAACATAGGAGAGAATGGGAAACTTTAAAATAGAACTAAAGGAAAATTATATGACTAAAAATACAATAACAAAAATTAAGAATTCAATATATAGGTTTAATCTCTTAGAGAAAACTAATAAATCAGAAGATAGTGTTGTTTGTTGTTAGGTGCTGTTTAGTAAGCTCCAATTCATAGAGACTCTGTGTAAAACAGAATGAAACACTGCCCATTTCTGTGCCAGCTTCACAATCCTTGCTATACCTGCGTCCATCATTGCAACCACAGTGTCAATCCATCTCACTGATGCCTTCTCCTTTTTTGTTGACCGTCCACTTTACCAACCATCATGTCCTTCTTCAGGGAATGGTCCCTTCTGACAACATGACCAATGTAGGTCAGATGAAGAATGGCCATTTTTGCTTTCAAGGAGCATTCTGGTTGCACTTCTTCCAGGACAGATTTGTTTGTTCTTCTGGCAGCTCCTGATACTTTCAGTATTCTCCAACACCACAACTTCAAAGCATCAACTCTCCTTCGGCCTTCCTTATTCATTGCCCAGGTTTCACATACATATGAGGCGATTCTAAATACCATGGCTTGGATTGGGCACACCTTAGTCTTCAAAGAAATACCTTCTTTGCTCTTCATCACTTGAAAGAGGTCTTTTGCAGCAGATTTGCTCTGTGCAATATGTTTTCTGATGTCTTGACTGCTGCTTCCATTGGTGTTGATTGTAGAACCAAGTAATATGAAATCCTTGACAAGTTCAAACTTTTTTCCATTTTTTGTGATGTTGTTTATTGGACCAGTTGTGAGGATTTTTGTTTTCTTTATATTGAGGTGTAATTCATACTGCAGACTGTAGTCTTTAATCTTCGTCAGTAAGTGCTTCAGGTCACCTTCATTTTCAGCAAGCAAAGTTGTGTCATCTGCATATCTCAGGTTGTTAATGAGTCTTCCTCCAATCCTGATGCCATGTCCTTCTTCATACAGTCCAGTTCTCAGATTATTTTCTCAGCATACAGATTGAATAAGTATGGTGAAAGGATACAACCCTGACACACTTCCTTCCTGATTTTAAACCACGCAGTATCCCTTTGCTGTGTTTGAATGACAGCCTCCTAGTCTATGTACAGGTTCCTAATGAGCACAATTAAGTGTTCTGGAATTCCAATTCTTTTCATTGTTATCCATAATTTGTTATGATCCACACAATCCATTGCTTTTGCATAGACAACACAACAAGTAAACATCTTTCTGGTATTCTTAGCTTTTAGCCAAGATCCATCTGACATCAGCAATGATAACCCTCATTTCATGTCCTCTTCTGAATCTAGCTTGCATTTCTGGGAGTTCCCTGTCAATATACTGCTGCAACCACTTTTGAATTATCTTCAGGAAGATTTTACTTGTGAGTGATATTAATGATATTGTTTGATAATTTTCACATTCTGTGAGAGCATATTTCTTTGGAATGAGTAGAAATATGGATCTCTTCCAGTCACTTGACCAGGTAGCTGTCTTCCAAATTTCTTGGCACAGACAAGAGAGAGGACCTCTGGCAGTGTAGTGCCTAAGGCACTTGACTGCTAACCAGAAGGCTGGCAGTTCAAACACACCAGCAACTCCTCGGAAGGAAGGTTGGGCAATCTACTTCCGTAGTGATACCACCTCAGAGACCCAAGGAAGGGTTGCTATGAGTTGTGTCTGACTTGATGGCACATAATAACAACAGACAAGAGAGTGCCTCCACAGTAGTCAAAACTGCCTGGTATCGGTTCAATGACAGATACATAGACCAATGGAATAGAATTGAGAACCCAGATATAGATCCATCGAACTATAGTCAGCTGATCTTTGACAAAGGCCCCAAATCCATTAAATGGGGAAGAGAA
>NW_006921851.1:4181952-4207294 GCF_000298275.1 Orycteropus afer afer | reverse complement strand
TTGAATTTTTTCTTCAGTTCTTTCAGCTTGAGAAATGATGAGCATGTTCTTCCTTTTTGGTTTTCTAACTCCAGGTGTTTGGACATTTCATTATAATAATTGGCTTTGTCTTCTCAAGCTGGCCTTTGAAATCTTCTGTTCAGCTCTTTTATCTTGTCATTTCTTCCATTTGGTTTACTCTCCATTCAAGGGCAAGTTTCAGAATCTCTTGTGACATCCATTTTGGTCTTTTCTCCCTTTCCTTTTTAATGACCTTTTGCTTTTTTCATGGGTGGTGTTCTTGATGTCATCCCATAATTCCTCTGGTTTTCAGTCACTAATGTTCCATGCATTGAATCTATTCTTTAGATGGACTTCAAAATCAGGAGGGATATAATCAAGGTCATATTTTGGCTCTCATGGACTTGCTTTGTCTTCAATTTCAACTTAAACTTGCATATGAGCAGTTGATGGTCTGTTCCACAGTCAGTTCTGGCCTTGTTTTGGCTGAAGATTTTGTTTCTCCATTACCTCTTTCCACAGACTCAGCCAATCTGACTTCTTTATACTCTATCTGGCAAAGTCCATGTGTATAGCCACCATTTATGTTGTTGAAAAAAGGTATTTGCAATGAATAAGTTGTTGGTCTTGCAAAATTCCATCATACAATCACCAGTGTCATTTCTATCACCAAAGCCATACTTTTCAACTACTGTTGATTCCTCTTTGCTTTCAACTTTTGCATTTTGAGCACCAATAATAATCAATACATCTTGATTGCATATTTGTTAATTTCAGGATGTAGAAGTTGGTAAAAATCTTTAATTTCCTCATCTTTGGCTTTGGTGATTGGTGCGTAAATTTGAATCATAGTGGTATTAACTGGTCTTCCTTGGAGGAGTATGGATATTACCCTATCATTAACAGTATTATACTTCAGGAGAGATCTTGAAATATTCTTTGTGACTGACGAATGCCATGACATTCTTCTTCAATTTGTCATTCCCGGCATAGTAGAGCATATGGTTGTCTGATTCAAAATGGCCAAAACCAGTCCATTTTAGCTCACTAATGCCTAGGATGTTGATCTTTATGTGTTCCGTTTCATTTTTGACAACTTCAAATTTTCCTAGGATCATACTTCGCACATTCCCTGTTCCAATTATTAATAGATATTTGCAGCTGTCTCTTCTCATTTTAGTCATGCCACATCAGCAAATGGAGGTCCCAAAAGCTTTACTCCATCCACATTATTAAGGTTGGCTCTACTCTTAGGAGGCAGCTCTTCCCTAGTCATATTTTGAGTGTCTTCCAACCTGAGGAGTTTATCTTCCAGCACTATATCAGACAATGTTTCAGGGATGCTCATAAAGTTTTCTAGTAATATATAAGATAATGTTTCACTGATATTCATTAGGTTTCACTGGCTAATTCTTTGAGAAGTGGATGGCCTCTTCCTTCTTCCAAGTCTGTCTTAGTCTGGAAGCTCCACTGAAACATGACCACCATGGTTGACCCTGCTGGTGTTTGAAATACTGGCAGCATAGCCTACAGCCTCACAGCAACATGCAAGCCACCATAGTGCAAAAAACTGACAGACAAGTGGTAGAAATCAGAAGATATGTCAGGAAAAAAAAAAAGAAAGTCTAGTAAGAAGCACTGAGAGACAAAAGGATAAAAACTACCAGAGAGGATGTAAGAGTCAGAGGAAGAAGGACTAAAATACATGTAATTGGAGTACTTTAAAAAAGAGATGAAAGAGAGAATGGGAATAAAGGAATATTTAAAGAGATGATGGCTGAGAATTTTCCAAAACTGATGAAAGACATCAAGCTACAGATACAACATCTCTACAAGTCTCCAGCAGAATAAATTTAAAACCTTACCTATATTCACTAGAGTAAAACTTCTGAAAACAAAAGACAATGAGGAAAATACTAAGTGCAGCCAGGGGCGGGGGGTGGGGGGAGATGTTCAAAAGAGAAACAGTACGACTGACAGCAAAATTCTCAATGGAAACAGAATCCAGAAGATATAAAATATTTTTGAAATGCTAAGAAGAATGAATTAGAAATTACCCATTAATAAGCAACTTCATTCATTCATTCATTCAACCAGCATTTAACACATAATGTTCATCCATTATGTGCCAGGCACTCTGTTAAACAATGGGTATACAGCAGTGAAAAGGAACAGTGTTTATCTCAAGAAGCTCCATAATGACTCTCAACCTTTTATTTGACAGCAACAACAACAATACACCTGAATTATATGCCATACTTTTATCATTAACAGTGGTTTCCCTAGGCAGTTCCTCAAAGAAAGTGGAGGCAGAGGGCACATATTAGAATTTGAAGGCATATGTAGTTTGAAAAAAGTCCCCTCAAACACAGACCCTCTTCAACAAAGAAAAGAAAAACCAACTGACAGAGATACAGAAGATAATTCTGGAGCCCTGAACTTTGAAAGGAACTATACAGAAGTGGATTATGCACCAACTAGTGGAAAAATCTGAATGAAAACAATGAGTACAGAGATGGTCGGAGCTGTGGACTGTCAGCTACTCTGACAGGACCAACAGCCTGAATATTTTCAAGCGTTGTTGTTGTTGTTATATGCTATCGAGTTGGACCCGACACATAGATTGACGAACCTTCCCTCTGAGGAGTGGCTGGTGGGTTTGAACTGCCACCCTTCTGGTTAGCCTTAGGCACCTGAGAATTGATCTAAACATCAACCCTGGTCACCAAGCACTGCAGGGACGACTGTGCTGGTGGCCAATGACTAGGAAGGGAAACAGCAAGGAGGGAGACAACCTGAGCTGTTGACTTTCCATGGTCCAGAGGGTGCAGCCATTTTGATTGTTTACACGTGGCAGCCATTTTGGATAGTTAAAGTGACCAAGGGCACAGCCATTTTGAATGTTTACAAGCAACAGCCACTTTGGATATTTAAAGTGACCGAGGGCACAGCCATTTTGAATCTTTACAAGTGGCAACCATTTGAGGTTTTAAAGTGATAGCATTCTCATTTGAATTCCAGGGACCTAAGAAAAGGCTCTGTTTGCCAAGGTCGTCAGGGACATATGAGAGGCTGACAACAGGAAAGAAGACAGTTCGTGAATATGTAAGTGCTGTCAACTAGCGAATAGAGGAACGTAGTACCCTGCCTGCATAGATAACATATAAGCAAAACAAAGAAAATGAAAATCAAGGGCAAGTCATTCCAACATACAATCACCAACTGAATATAAATACAAAAATATCACAATGCCTCAGAGACAACAGAGCATCATAGTCCACACAAAGAAACAAGATAAAGCAAGAGAAACAAGGATACAGACCCAAACACATCCCTGAGGAGGACACAACGTTGGAACTCCCTGATAAGGAATTCAAAAGAATTATATTTAGGTATTTTCAAAAAATTGAGAGAGAGATCAAGGAAAACACAGAGAAAACCCTAGTACAATTTTGAAAGACAATACAAGAACAAAATGACAACATAAATGAAAAATTAGAAATGATACAAAATCTACACATAGAAATCTGGAAGATTCATACTAAATTTTCAGAAATAGATAAGACATTGAGTGAGCAAAGAGCAGAATTGAATCAATGGAAGACAGAATTAAGGAGATTGAAGGCAAATACCTGAACACTTTGGAAAGGGATCAATCAGAAAAAAGATCAAAATAAACTGAAGAAAGCCTAAGGTTCATGTGGGATACCATAAAAAGGAATAACCTGTGTGTAATCAGAATTCCAGAACAGGAAGAGACAAATAACACCACAGAGAAAATTGTCGAAGATTTGTTGGAAGAGAATTTTCCTGGTATGATGAAAGACGAGAATATATCCATTCAGGAAGTCCAACAAACCCCAAACAGGATAGACCCCAAAAGAAAATCACCTAGGCATATCATCATCAAACTCACCAAAACCAAAGACAAAGAAAGAATCATGAGAGCAGCATGGGGAAAACAAAAAAGTTTACCTACAAGGGGCAACCAATAAGACTAAGCTCGGATTTCTCAACAGAAACCATGCAGGCAAGAAGACAATGGGATGGCATATATAAAACTGAAAGAGAAAATTTTCCAACCAAGAATTATATACCCAGCAAAACTGTCCCTCAAATATGATGGTGAAATTAGGATATTTCCAGATAAGCAGATTAAGGGAATTTATTAAAACTAGATCAACCCTACAAGAGATGCCAAAGGTTGCCCTTTGGACAGAGAAGCAACAACAGCCAACAACAACTGACATGATGATATAACTGAGAAACAAACCCAGCTATGGAAGTATCCAAAGTAAATAAGCCTACAAGATTGTAAACAGGGAAACAGAGACATCAATTAACAAATGAGGACAACTACAAACCAAAAAGAAGGGAAAATCTGTGTTGTTACAGAACTTCTAAATGGTAGGGAAGTCAAGACAACTACAAGATAGAACAGACTGTTCTAAACTTGGGAAGAAAACTAAAAATCACACGGTAACCTCAAAGAAAAATGATAAACCTTCATATCAAAAAAGAGGACCAGCATAAATATTCAGCAAATACTAAAACAATAGAAATGAAGGAAGTGATAACACGATTCATAAACAAAACGAGCTCAGCATAGAAAATTATATGGAACAAAGGAATCGACACCACAAGAAAGCACTTAACAAAAATGACAGCAACAAATTCATATTTTCTGATAATTACATATCTGGCAAGAGACTTATCTGTAAGATTTATAGCGGAAGAGTGGATGACCAAACTATGGTACATACACATAATGGAACGCTATGCAGCACTAAAGAATAATGAAGAGTCTGCAAAACACTGCATAATATGGATAAGCTTGGAGGACATTATGCTGAGTGAAATAAGTCAATGACAGAAGGACAAATATAGTATTAGTTCATTGTTGTGGAGGGTCAAGGAAAGGTTTATATATGGAGGGAAACTTTCTTTGTTGGTTGCCAGGGGTTGGAGGGGAGGAGAGGGAACACTGCAAAAAAAAAAAAAAAAAAATCCATTGACTCATGTCACTTTAGTTTTGTGTATTCCACTGTACATAAATTATATTTCAATAAAAACATTAAAAAAAAGAGAGAGAGAGAGAGAGACCCCTCAATGACCTGATGCTATTCTCTCCCTCCATAGACATGTCTGCTAAGAATTACTAATAGCTTGGTAGAGAAGATGCAAACAATTATACTGTAATATTGTTGTTGTTGTTGTTATGTGCCGTAGAGTCGGCCCTGACTCATAGCGACCCCTCCTTGGGTTTCCGAGGCAGTATCACTACAGAAGTAGGATTGCCCAACCTTCCTTCCGAGGAGTGACTGGTGGGTTTGAACCGCCAGCCTTCTGGTTAGCAGTCAAGTGCCTTAGGCACTGTGCTACCAGAGCTCCTACTGTAATATAGTAAATGCCAAAATCAATTAACTCACCCATTCATTTAGCACTGTGCTATGAGTGCAAAAATAAATGGCATAGCCCCTGATCTCAAGATGCTTACAGTCAATTGGAAAGACAGTCAAGATAGGTTGCTGATTAAAATAGTGTTTATTATATAATATTCTTTGGGAGGCAGAACAGTGAAAAGCATGATCTCTGAACTCAGAATGTGTACCTTCAGTCAAATTGTTTAACCTATCTAAGCCTCATAGGGTTGCTGTGAAGATTAAATAAATTTATAGAAAATCTTTCTCAAGTTCTTGGCTAATTAAGTAACTGCTTATAAACATTGGTTATTTGATTATAAGTGCCAGAAAATAACTTTAGTTAAATTAAGCAACTCCCCCCCCTTCACCAAAATGGGATTTTTATAATGGCATGGGCATATATTAAGGAACTCAGGATAATAATGATTCTATTCTAAGCCATAGAAAGGATTCAAAACAAAATCAAGAAAATTAGAAACTCACCAAGTATTGTCTTTCCCTTTTTTCTTTCTACAGTCCTGATTCTTTTTTCCATCTGAAGACTGCCTTTCTCCTTTCCATTCATAAAGCTTATATCCATTCCTTAGCTGTCAAAGATATGGATTATGATCCAGCCACGCACAGGGACTGAGTGAGCCTTTCAGATGCCAGTTATAAGATTACTGCTTGGGCTGGCATTCATTCTTGGTCTGAGAGTTTGGAGCAAGATGTGAGGTCACATAATACAAACATGATTGCTAGAAAAGAAACACTATGAATTTTGGGGGCAGTTTTCAGAGAATGGAATATGGCTCAAGGCTGGGCATTCGTTTACTACAAGTGAGAAAAGTGTTATATGAGAGACATAAATTCAGCACGCTGTGGGTGGATGTAGGAAGATTTTTTCCCAGATGTTCCAAAGCAGAATACATTCACAAATTGTGGCATTTCTTATAGCACTTAATATAGTGAGATATCACAATTATCCTTCACATTTATGTCACCTCATATATTCTCTAAGATTCTCAATAAGAATAACATTCTACTCCTCCCATATTCCTCTGTCTTTGATGAAGTCCTGCATATGGTAGGCTAAGTATATACTTATGGATTGAAAATTGCAGGTCAGTAATATGAGTTTGTAGTCTCCCTCCTTCCATCATGACTAGAAAGTAAGGCTTTGCTTTAGGTATGGTGCATTTTCTTTCCCAAAAGCTAATAAAAGGTCAGTATGTTAGGGTATACTATTTGGTTAAGTTTCCTTAAAACTATTGCTTCTTATTAATACAAAGGTACTAGCTAAATTCTAACTAGAATTCAGAGTATGGGAAGGGTTATCTTGTGATCATTTCAAGTGCCCTCTTCACATGATTTGGTATGAACAGACATTGATAGGGACTTAAGGGGTGGAGTACACAAAAGCCTGGAGAGAAATGGCCAGGCATATGTCCCCCCAACACCTATTGACTGAGGGATTAGGCCTCAAAGTTAAAGAGTTGTGTCCCCAAAGACTTTGTGGAGTTCTGACTGAGAGCTGTGTGGCTCTGATGGCCAACTTATAGATTACGACACAAAATTTGTTGGGGACAATATGGTCACTCTCAGAAGACAGCAGTGTAGGAGGACACCAGTAGTAGGGGTCAGACAAGATCTCTCAACAAGAAAGATGGGCATAACACCTTGAGTGGACTAGTTTCTGAGGATATATGTGACACAACCCTGATGTATACCAGAAATGCCTGTGAGTGGCGGAGATATGGCTTGAGCATGTGGGAGCTGAGGCTCATTCTAATTAAGGCATTCATAGTGTCACTTCAGTTACATCCCAGACCCTTTGGTAATGAATAAAAAAGCAATGTTTCCAGAAATAGATTGCTCTTTTATAAATGTATAGAAATTCAAGCTTTAAAAATTTTACTTATTCTTCAATTCATTTTGAGTATCTACTCTCAACAGTTGACATTAGAATGGAAGTTTCCTCCCTCAGAGAGGTTATAGTCTTATCATAGAGATATTTAAGGAAACATACTTTAATATCACAAGGTAGACTGATTGTTTAACTAGCAGTGAATCAGATAATTGCTATTCCTCTTGTTGCATTTCACATTTTATAATTATAATAATCCATAATGTCATTTCACTTCCCAATTTCCAATTGGCACTGTTTTGATGTACATTTTGGGTAGATGCCTAAGGACATTTAAAAATAATTTAGTGCCGAGCATAAGCTGAATATATTCCCAGAACTCCTATGCTAATCAATTATTTATCCCTTACAAATGTTAAGATCAAAAATGAAAAAAGTTATATATTACAGCTTGACAGGATGTCTTGGGAGACTAGCAGAAACAAAAACAATTCACAGTCTAAAATTAGTAAATTGGGTAAAAATGAACTTCTCAATTTAGGTATACTTTATCTAAAGAAAGAAAACAATATTCCCTTACCACCAGTAGTTAAAAATAAATTTATAGAACTTAATGCTACTGAACTGTAGACTTAAATATGATTTTTGCCATATATATTTTACAACAATAAAATTTTTAAATTTATAAATTATGAAGAATTTATCATCTATATAGAATGTCTCTTTTAGTATGAAAATCATTAGGACTCTCATTAAACATATTGTGATATTTGTTACACTATTTACTTCATTTGTTTTAATTCAAAAGGTGATATAAATATACTAAACTATCCTTTTAAATAGCATCTTATTTTTATCCATAACTTCTTACCTTTGTATTCATGCATTTTTTAATAGGCTTTATTATTTAGAACAGTTGTACATTAACAGGAAAATTGAGATGAAAGTACAAACAGTTCCCCACACCCAGTTTCCCCTGTTATGAAAATGTAATTGCTGCATTTAGTAAATACATATTAACACATTATTAACTAAACTCCATACTTTATTCAGATTTCCTTCATTTTTACCTCATGTCTTTTTTTCTGTCCCAGAATCTCATTCAAGATACCACATTACATTCAGCTGTCATTTGTCCTTAAGCTCCTCTTGGCTGTGACAGTTTCTCAGACTTACTTTGTTTTAATGACCTTGACAGTTATGAGAACTGGTCAGGTATTTTGTAGGATGTCCTTACATTAGAATTTGTCTGTTTTTCTCATGATTAGATTAGAATTATGGGATATCGGGAGGAAGATCACATTTTCATCACAAGGTACATAATATCAACATGATTTATGACTATTGATGTTGACCTTGGTCACCCCTGGCTATGATAGTGTTTATCAGGTTTCACCATTGTAAAGTTATTCTTCTCCCTGCCTACTCTTATTGTACTTGTTGAAAGTCACTATGTGCAGCCCACACTTATGAAGTGGGGAGGGTGAGAATGATTGTATAACTCAGTGGAGTCACTAGAGTTGGTGTCACCCAGTGTGATAACTCATGGTGTAAACCCCCTCCACCAATGACCTCCTCCTGTACCAGACCATACAGAATCCTTAGTAATGTATTTTGTACTAACGTTACTCACAAATTGTAATTCCCGTATATACATTTCTGAATGTAATGGCAATAGGAGTGACATAAGCAACTAGCAAAATTACAATATCATATACATACAGTTCATGCAGTTTAAGTGAAAAATTGGTAAAATAACGGTAGAATTCAAATGAAAAACATTTAAGAACTACATCAAAATTACGTTCCTTTTAACATTAAACTTTACTGTTAGATTCACTAATGATTCCAAAAACACCAACTCACTGCTGTCAAGTTGATTCAACTCATAGTGGCCCCTCCTTGGGTTTCCAAGGCAGTATCTCTATGGAAGTAGACTGCCCAACCTTCTTTCTGAGGAGTGGCTGGTGGGTTTGAACCGCCAGCCTTCTGGTTAGCAGTCAAATTAATAACAGCCCAAATAATGTAGAAGTTGTAAACAAATGCATATGGAAATTTATTCATAAATGAGACAATACAATAGAAATAATCAGGAGCAAATACACATGCATTTCAGCACTTAGTAAACATCTCAACTAAATCAGAAGTTTTCTTTCTCAGCTTTCAAAGCTGCAAACTTATGAATCACTTCATCAAAAGAAACTCACTTTCCACTAACAATATCACAAGATCTGAAAGCCTTGACTGTCCCACGGTAGATTGCAAATAGTTCTTTACAAGTTTCAGCTTTAAAAAGCTCCTCTCACATAAAGCCACAGACACATAGATCATCAGAAATAATTTTAGGCTTAGCGAAGGGGTTAGAAGAGATTCTATGAAGTTCCATGCAGCTATGAATGCCAAAACATCTGTGGTAATTAAGATTATATGTCAACTTATCTGGGCTTGGTTTTGAGTGGCTGGGCAGCTGGTGGTAGTTGTTCCCCATGATTAAGACTGTCAATCAACTCCATGATGGAATCTGCCATGAGCAGCTGACGGATGAGGTCTGCCTCCTGTACATAAGGAGAAGCTTTGGGAATGGTCTACAGCTTTTTGACATGCTTGGACCTTGCATGTAACCAAGTCTTCATTCAGCAGTAGAACGGAGAGATGGCAGCAGCAGAGCTGAGAGACTAGCATGAGACAATGACAGCCTTACCAGCCCATGGAGGAGAAAGCTGGATGCCATTCAGTAGGCAGTTCCTGGCAGAGTGGGTTATCTTTGGGCATTAATTGGTAGAAGAGACTGGCATGAAATGGAGTAGCAGGTTGCCTGGCTCAAGGAGCAAGAAATTTGAGTGCTTTTTGGGCAGGAAGATTCCTGGTGGAATGGGTTGCCATCAGCATTAATCAGCAAAAGTGGAGAGACCAAGGAAATGGGAAGCAGAGCTGCCTCAGCCTGAGGGGGTAGGACCATGGCCTCTGGGGGTGGAACCACCACAGCCTCTTAGATTTCAAAGAGTCAGACTTTGACCAACTTGGTTCTTGAGTGTGGGGCTGCTCGTTCATGTGGGCCAGTGGGATGGGGCCATAGCCACTGCCCAAAATTAAGGAGGCTGGTTGCCATGCCCAATTGGTAGAGGGACAGGGCCTGCCATGCCAAGGATGTGAGGTCTCCACTCAGATGAACTAGGGAACTGGAACAACCCAGGGAAGGAGATCTATATAGGTGCCAAGTTGACAAGGGGTTGAATTGTAGTAGTTAAAGGTATGTGTCAACTTGGCTGGGCCTGGTTTTGAGTGTCTGTGCAGCTGAATATAGTTATTCCACATGGTGAGATTGATAATCAACTCCATGGTAAAATCTTCTAAAGCAGCTGAGTAGCTGCTTTAGAGATGTGGTCTGCTTCCAGCATATAAGAAGCAACTTTGAGGAAGGTCTCCAGCTTTTCGGCACACTTGAACCCTACATATAGCCAAGTTGTTGTTCAGCAGCCTGCCATGCCCTGCCAATCTTGGGACTTCTTCTGGACTTGAATTAGTGGCCTGTTGTGTTGTTTGGTAATATCAGGACTGTGCCCTCCCCCCACACACACTTAAAGTGTATTTTTATTTATGTATTTTTAAATGCATTTTATTGAAATATAATTTATATACAGTGAAATACACAAAATTAAAGTGACATGGGTCAATACACTTTTTTTTGCAGTGTTCCCTCCCCTCCCCTCCCCCATCCCAGCAACCAACAAAGAAAGTTTCCCTCCATATATAAACCTTTTGTTGATGCTCCACAACAATGAACTAATGCTGTATTTATCCTTCTGTGATTGACTTATGTCACTCAGCATAATGTCCTCCAGGTTCATCCATATCACACGGTGTTTTGCAGACTCTATGTTATTCTTTACTGCTGCATAGCATTCCATTATGTGTATGTACCATAGTTTGGTCATCCACTCTTCTGCTATAAATATTAGAGATAAGTCCCTTGCCAGATATGAAATTATTGGCAAATATGAATCTGTTGCTATCATTTTTGTTATGTGCTTTTTCATGGTGTCGATTTCTTTATTCCATATAATTTTCTATGCTGAGCTTATTTTGCTTATGAATCATGTTATCACTTCCTTCATTGCTATTGTTTTAATATTGGCTGAATATTTATGCCATTCCTCTTTTTTGATGTGAAGGTTTATCATTTTTCTTTGAGGTTACCATGTGATTTTTAGTTTTCTTCCCAAGTTTAGAACAGTCTGTTCTATCTTGTAGTTGTCTTGACTTCTCTACCATCTAGAAGTTCTGTAATGACAGTTTTTCCCCTCTTTTTGGTTTGTAGTTGTCCTCATTTGTCAATTGATATCTCTGGTTTCCTGTTTACATTCTTGTAGGCTTATTTACTACAGATACTTCCATAGCTGGGTTGGTTTCTAGGTTATATCATCATGTGTGTTAATGGTTAGTTGTTGTTGGCTGTTGTTGCTTCTCTGTCCAAAGGGCACCCTTTAGCATCTCTTGTAAGGCTGGTCTGGTTTTAACAAATTCCTTTAATTTCTGCTTATCTGGAAATGTCCTAATTTCACCATCATAATTGAGGAAGAATTTTGCTGGGTACATAATCCTTGGTTGGATATTTTCTCTTTCAGGGTTTTATATATTCCATCCCACTGTCTTCTCACCTGCATGGTTTCTGTTGAGAAATCCAAGCTTAGCCTTATTGGTTGCCCCTTGTAGGTAACATTTTGTTTTTCCCATGCTGCTCTCATGATTCTTTCTTTGTCTTTGGACAAAGACAAAGAAAGTTTGGTAAGTTTGATGATGATATGTGTAGGTGATTTTCTTATGGGGTCTATCCTGTTTGAAGTTCGTTAGACTTCCTGAATGGATATATTCTCATCTTTCATCATATCAGAAAAATTCTCTTCCAACAAATCTTCAACAATTTCCTCTGTGGTTTTATTTGTCTCTTCCTTTTCTGGAATTCTGATTACACACAGGTTATTCCTTTTGATGGCATCCCACCTGAACCTTAGGCTTTCTTCAGTTTGTTTTGATCTTTTTTCTGATTTATTCCTTTCCAAAGAAGTGTTCAGGTATTTGCCTTCAATCTCCCTAATTCTGTCTTCCATTGATTCAATTCTGCTCCTTTGCCCACTCAATAGTCTTTTCTATTTCTGAAAATTTAGTATTAATCTTCCATATTTCTGTGTGTAAATTTTGTATCATTTCTAATTTTTCATTTATTTTATCATTTTGTTCTTGTATTGTCTTTTGAAATTGTTCTAGGTTTTCTCCATGTTTTCCTTGATCTGTCTCTCAATTCGTTGAAGATACCTAAATATAATTCTTTTGAATTCCTTATCAGGGAGTTCTAATGCTGCGTATTCCTCAGGTATGTGTTTTGAGTCTGTATCCTGGTCCCTGTTTCTCTTGCTTTATTTTGTTTGTTTGTGTAGACTGTGATGCTCTGTTGTCTCTAAGGCATTGTGACATTTTTGTGTTCATATTTAATTGGTGATTGTATGTTGGAGTGACTTGCCCACAATTTTCATTTTCTTTGTTTTATTTCTATGTTATTATCTATGCAAGCAGGGTACTCTGCTCCTCTACTCACTAGTTGACAGCACTTATACACTCACTACCTGTTTCCTTTCCTGTTGTCAGGCTCTTGTATGTCCCTGCTGACCTTGGCAAATAGAGCCTATTCTTAGGTCCCTGGAATCTGAATGAAAATGCTATCACTTTAAAATCCAACATGGTTGCCACTTGTAAAGATTCAAAATGGCTGTGCCCTCAGTCACTTTAAATATCCAAAATGGTTGGGCCCTCTGGACAGCAGAAAGTCAACAGCTCAGGTTGTTTTCCTCCTTGCTGTTTCCCTTTCTAATCATAGGCCACCAGCACAGTTGTCCCTGCAGCCCTTGGTGACCAGGGTTGATTTTTAGGTCAATTCTCAGGTCCCAGAACCCCTTGGAAATATTCAGGCTGTTGTTCCTGTCAGAGTAGTTGACAGGTTGCAGCTCCAACCATCTCTGTACTCACTGTTTTTGTTCAGGTTTTTCCACTAGTTGGTGCCTAATCTACTTCTGCATATTTCCTTTCAAAGCTCCAGGATTATCTTCTGTATCTCTGTCAATTGGTTTTTCTTTTCCTTGTTGAAGAGGGTCTGTGTCACTTGTCTCCCTATTCCTCCATCTTACCAGAAGTCTCTCGGGATTGTGCCCTTTTACTTGTCAACCTTGGGTTTGTCAGCCTCAGTTGCCAGCAGCTGCCTGAGTGAAAAAAACCCTCTAGCTTCAATGGGCCAGGAGCAGGAGGCAGAGCTGAATATTGAGGGGCTTTCACCCAGCCACTGTAGCCTGGCACTTGAACTCAGACTTTTAGCCTCCAAAACTGTAAGAGAAAAAACTCCCTGTTTGTTCAAGCCACCCATTGTGGTTTTTCCTGTCAGAGCAGCACTAGAGGTAACCAAAACAACATCCAATGTTGCTTGATCTTTGGCTTCTTCCAAATTAATTTCTGTTGCTTTCAATTACCTTATTAGCCTTGGTCTGTCTATTAAAAGCTCGTTCTAGGACACCTCATCATATAAAGTAGTCAATTTTGGAATGGATATCTTCAGTGACAGATATGAGCCTCAAACATGGCTTCTACTTCCTTGATGGCTTCTTGATTGATCTGGAGTTCAGAATTAAAGCATTCAATGCTCTCAAGCATTGTCTCCTTATTTTCTTCTTGCAAAATGAGTCTAAGATTACTTGCCTCCTCCCCATTTTCTTCCATCCTCTTCTAGAACCTGGCTCTTCTTTCTGCTGCAATTCCATATTTGTCTGATTTTAAAAGTGCCTGTTCCATTGCATGCTCCATTAGATGACTTGTATTTCCCAGGCAGAAAAGGTCTTAGCACCTCTAGCTTTGTCACCACCTTGTTGAGAGTTAACCCCTTACTCTGCAGGTACTACTGTATAAGATTAACTTCCTGAAGTACATCACACCAGAAATACTGGTAGCACAGACAGTAGGCAAAAGACTGTATGCTGTTCCTCTTGAGTTCAATTTTTCATCTGGATCACAAAGAGCTTCAATCACCACCAAAAATGTATCAAACTTTTCTTTAACTGGCTTAACTGCAGCATGATGAGAACTTTGCAATGCTGCTGATAGCCTTTTTACTGACGCTCCAGTATGCTTCAATAAGGTCAATTAACACATACCATTGATGAGTGAAAGTGCAAAGAAAGAAAACATTGTCTCAAGAGTTCCAAAAAATGTCACACACAATGCATTTTCAGTAAGAGTGCTGACTACATAAGTTAAGCAAATGATCCACACAACCATCAAAAATACCTTTTTTATTCTTTTTCTTAATAATGACTTGTACACCTCCAAGGATTCCAGTCATAGTGTCAGCATTATTGTAACCTTGAGCATGGCACATCATTATGTCCAGTCCATCACTTTCAGTTTTTTAAAGAATGTCAGTACTGAGATCAGCAGTTTTTTCCCTTTTAAAAGGAAAAATTCTAGACAGCCTTTTTTCACTTCACCTTTCCTATTGTTGATTTTTTGCATATTTGATCACTTCTGACATCTGGTCACTAGGTGATATAACAGGTGTTCTGTCAAACATGATCCCAAAGTACTTTGCACACTTTATTTCCATGACAAGCTTCTCCTTCACATGATTTTCCAGGGCACTTATAAACTCATTCTGAGTTTTTGGTGCAAGATGAGAGACTCATATTTTAAGTTTACATGTACTCTGCTTTGATCTTATTAGGTGCCCTTTCTGCATTAGATTATATTTGAAAGCATCTTAACCATCTCAAGAAACATAGTTTTATTCTTTGAAGATTCATCTTCCTAGTGGACATGGAATGCCAGATTCTTCTTGGCAAGAAATAATGTGATATCAAGCAATCTGTGCAAGATGTCCCTCCACTTCTTCTTCTCCATTTCCATCAAACCAATAGTTTTGGCATCAGTGGTATTGTGCAGCCTCAATCCTGCTGCCAATGTTTTCCACTTTTCAAGGCAAAGTAGGTGCTCTTCAGATATCTCATAGTTACGTATTTTCTGGCTCAGTTTCCACCACTTCTGAAACCCAGTCACAAATTTGGATGTTGTATCTGTAGCACTAACAACAAAGAGTCAGCAGTAAAAATAGTATAAATTCTTGCTGATGAGTTAGTAAACCATCCATGACCATAGAGTTATCTTGCCTTCTGACATCACCTTGCAAAACTATGCTTTTGAAAGCTGATGCACATCTCCCTTTGTTTTGTGTCTTGCCTTGCCACCCAGTGAAAGGCCATCTTTGTTCTGTAAAGAAGCACTCCTTCTTTTGATGATTTCAACACAAAAATGATGCGGAACTGGTGTCTCCCAGAAAGAGACATCACCCAAAATTTGCAAATCTTTCACCTTTATGTCACTCATCTCATTTAAACTATCATGGCTGGAGTCATTTTCAACACTTTCCCATGCTTCAAATTCTGTCATTTCCATTCTTTGCTCTTCCGCAGAATACGTACTATCATCAGAAGAATCAGCTTTATTAATTGGAGATTGACAAGCAGTGTCTTTTGATGAACCCTGGGCATTATCTGGTCTTTTTTACATATTGAATTATGGATCCAAAAAGTGTTTTGAGTAATTTAAATCTTTCTTTTGCTGGCATCCATTTGGCATTTTTGATTTATGCACTCCATGTGGTGTGATATAATATCCTCGCACAATTTTAAAAAAAAGATAAATTAGCAATATTTGAAAAAATAAGAAAATGTAAATCTATTGGAAATGTTAGTTCTACCAAATGTAAATTTTAACATTCACTATTTTTTAAAACCACAATTCAAACTTAAACCCTGAAAATTTCATTAAATTCAGATGTATATTTGCAAGACAGTGATGTTTTTAAAGAATATTTTTTAAATTGAATTTAAATTTTAGTTATCTTTCTAAACATGAATCAAGTAACATAGGATTTTCCCCACTTCATGTCTTAAATTGTCAATTTCTCTATTTAGTTATCATAGAGTTACATCATCAATAATAGTGTATAATACTATTGTTATACATGTAAGATTATTATCAATTTTAATAATAATAATAGGTGATATAGTTGTAAATTGCTCAGTTTCTAAGATTACATGAATACTAACAAAAAAATTGTTTTGTAAAATCTTTCTAAATTCAATTATATTATTAGTACAACATTATTAGTAACTGAAACTATTTTTATTTTTCCCCTTCATTTCCTTTAATTACTACTTCCTTCTGAAAAGAGTTATTGATATAGGCTCATAAATGCTAATTACCACAATACTGAAACAAAAAAAAAAAAGAAAAGAAACTTCAATTATAGAAACGACTATAAAAACACTGGCAGCAATGAAAACAACAGTGCAAGCTTGTAGCACATGCAGATGAAATCACGTGATTTGAACCATCTTTATAATTGAGTAATAATGGCAGCTCTGACTGGAGTGCATTGAAAAGTTCAAAAAGCAAATTAGCATAGAGTTTTAGCCTTGTAGGTATATTGCTACAAATAAACTGGGCTTATAAAAAATGTTTTTGTTATAACTAACTGCAGGGATACTTTTATTAAAAATAATAAATTTCTGCTGAAATACTGAACAGAATTTTATACAGTCATTTTGGTGTCACGGCCTCTGTCAATGTTACCCAGTGTGGTCGACATCCCACCCCTAGTGAGGCCACTGCACAACTCAAAGAATGTAAACAATATCACTGAATTGTACATGCAGAAAATTTTGAATTGGTGTATATTCTCCTGTGTACACTTTCAAGCAGAATAAAAATAAAATAATTATATATTTTTTAAAAAAGTTGAGAGTTGTGCCCATTACCTATTAATTCTCTTCCATTTATTGAGTCCTTGTTTATATCAGTATGAGTTTGTGGATGTATATTTTATACTTTGGGTTATAATTCAGTACTTTAGTTACTGCGCAGATTGTTTCTTTGGACCTTGGAATCTCTTTCAGTTGGCTCCTGTACATCTTTGCCATGCTCCACCACTGAAGATTTTTGTGTCTGTCTATTTGCATTCTTTGTTTCTTTGGTAGATTGGTTTATGCAGTACTTCCTTTCTTTCTGGGATTACAGAATACTCCAGAATCATCCTATATATTTACTGCCCTATTCCTAGAATCTGTCATTTCTCCAAAGGGTCCTGATTCATTTTATTGAAGAATGGTATTAGAAACCAAAATTTGAATTGACTTCCAGTAAGCTGGAGGAATAGGCAGACAGGCTACACAGATCCTCTTCAACAAAGAAAAGAGGAACCAATTGAAACCAATTGACAAAGATACAGAAGATAATTCTGGAGCCTTGAGCTTTGAAAGGAAGTATACAATATTGGATTAGGCACCAACTAGTGGAAGAACCTGAATGAAAACAGTGAATATGGAGACAGATGCAGCTGTGGACTGTCAACTACTATGACAGCACCAACAACCTGAATAATTCCAAGGGATATTGGGACCTGAGAATTTACCTAAAGATCAGCCCTGATCACAAGGGCTGCAGGGACAACTGCACTGGTGGCCTAAGACTAGGAAGGGAAACAGCAAAGAAGAAGACAACCTGAGTGGTAGACTTTCAGCTCCAAAGGGTGCAGCCATTTTGATTATTTGCAAGTGGTGGTGATTTTGGATATTTAAAGTAACCGAGGTCACAGCCATTTTGAATGTTTACAAGCAGTGGCCATTTTCGATATTTAAAGTGATAGCATTCTCATTTGGATTCCAGGGACCTAAGAATAGGCTCCACTAGCCAAGGACAGCAGAGACATACAGGAGGCTGACAACAGGAAAGGAGACAGGTGGTGAGTGTATAAGTGCTGCCAACTAGAGAATAGAGGAACACAATAACATGCTTACTTAGATAACATACAAAGAAAATGAAAATCGTGGGCCAATCACTCCAACATAAAATCACCAATTAAATATAAACACAATAACATCACAATGTCTCAGAGACAATAGTGCATCACAGTACACACAAAGAAGCAACATAAAGCAGGAGAAACAAGGGGACAAGATACAGAACACATCTCTGAGGAAGAAGCAGTATTGGAACTCCCTGATAAGGAATTCAAAAGCATTACATTTAGATACCTTCAACAGACTGAGAGACAGATCAAGGAAAGTACTGACAAAATTGAAGAAACACAGTTGAAAAAATCAAGAAGACTAGAAGTTGGTTCTTTGAAAAGATTAGTAAAATTGAAAACTACTGGCAAATTTAACAGAAGAAAAGAGGGAGAGAATACAAATAACACAAATAAGAATGAATTGGGTAACAGCACAACAAAACCAACAGAAATTAAAAGGATAATATCAGGATACCATCTACTTCTGTAGTGATACTGCCTCGGAAACCCAAGGAGGGGTCACTATGAGTCAGATCTGACTCAACAGCAATAAGTTTGTTTTTTTGTTTGGTATGAAGAACAGACACAGAGATTTGAAAATCTAGAAGAAATGGACAGATTTCGTTTGCTACCTAAATTAACAGAGGCTGAGGTGGAAAATTTAAAGAGACTCATAACAAAGGAAGAAATTGAACAGGTCATAAAAAAAATTGCCAATAAAAAAAGCCCCAGTCCAGACAGTTTCACTGGTGAATTCTACCAAATGTTCAAAGAAGTGACACTAATCCTACTCAAACTAATCCAGAACATAGAAAAGGATGGACTCCTCCCAAATTCATTTTGTGAAGCAAGCATAACCCTGATTCCAAAACCAGGCAAAGACATAACTAAAAAGGAAAACTATAAACCACTATCCCTCATGAATATAGATGCAAAAATATTCAACAAAATCCTGGCCAAAAGACTCCAACAATATATCAAAAAAGAAATGCATTATGATGAAGTGAAGTTCATATCAAGTATGTAAGGCTGTTTCAACATTAGAAAAATAATGCTCAACGTCATCCATGACATAAATAAAACAAAGGAAAAGAACCACATGATCATATCAATCAATGCAGAAAAGGCATTTGACAAAATCTAACACCCATTCCTGATCAAAAAAGCTCTCAGCAAAATAGGAATAGAAGGGAAATTCCTCAACATAATAAAGGGCATATATGCAAAACCAACAGCCAACATTATTCTCAGTGGAAAGAGACTGAAACCATTCTCCTTGTGAACAGGAACCAGACAAGGATGCCTTGTCTCACCACTTCTATTCAACATTGTATTGGAAGTCCTAGCCAGGGCAATAAGGCAAAAAAGGGAAATCAAAGGCATCCAAATTGGTAAGGAAGAAGTCAAACTATCCCTATTTGTTGATTACTTGATCCCATACATTGGGAACTCTGGTAGTGTAGTGCCTAAGGCACTTGACTGCTAACCAGAAGGCTGGCGGTTCAAACCCACCAGCCACTCCTCAGAAGGAAGGTTGGGCAATCTACTTCTGTAGTGATACCACCTCAGAAACCCAAGGAGGGGTTGCTATGAGTCAGATCCAACTCAATGGCACATAACAACAACATACATAGAAAACCCAAGAGACTCTCCAGTAGCAAAAAAAAAAAATTACTAAATTAATTGAGAGATTTAGCATAGTGATAGGATACAACATCAACATACAAAAATCAGTTGGATTCCTCTAGACCGGCAAAGAGATTGCTGAAAAGGAAATAAAGAAATCAATACTATTTACAATTCAAACCAAATTCACTGCTGTGGAGTCAGATCTGACTCATAGTGACTCCTCCTTGGGTTTCCAAGGCAGTATCACTACGGAAGTAGATTGCCCAACCTTCCTTCCAAGGAGTAGCTGGTGGGTTTGAACCGCCAGCCTTCTGGTTAGCAGTGAAATACCTTAGGCACTATGCCACCAGAATTCCCACCATCTGCATTAGCTACCCTAAATAAATAAATAAATAAAATACTTGGAAATAAATCTCACTAGGGACACAAAAGGCCTGGACAAAGAAAACTACAAATCATTACTCCAAGATGCCACTGTGGAAAGCAATTCCTTAAAGCAATTAAAGTGATTCCTTAAAAAGCTGGAATTAGAAATACCATATGACCCAGAAATCTCATTAATAGGTATATATCCTAAAGAAGTGGGAGCCAGGACAAGAACGGATATATGCTCACCCATGTTCATTGCAGCACTATTTACAATAGCAGAATGATGGAAGCAACTTAGGTGCCCATCCAAAGAAGGATGGATAAGCAAACTTGGTACATACACATAATGGAATACTATACAACACTAAAGAATAATGGTGTTGTTCTCGTTAGGTGCCATCAAGTCGTCTCTGACTCATACCGACCCTATGAACAGCAGAATGAAACACTGCCTGGTCTTGTGCCAGCCTCATGATCCTTGCTATACCTGAGCCATCATTGCAGCCACTATGTCAATCCATCTCATTGAGGGCCTTCCCCTTCTTCGTTGACCCTCCACTTTACCAAGCATGATATCTTTCTCCAGTGAACAGTTCCTTCTGACAACATGACCAAAGTAGGTAAGACAAAGTCTGGCCGTTGTCACTTCCAAGGAGCATTCCAGCTGCCTTCTTCCAGGATGGATTTGTTAGGCCTTTTAGCAGACCATGATACTCCAAGCATTCTTCTCCAACACCACAACTCAAAAGCATCAACTCTTTTTCAGTCTTTATTCATTGTCCAGCTCTCACATGCATAAGAGGCAATTGAAAATACCATGGCTGGGGTTAGGTGCACCTTAGTCTTCAAGGAGACATCTTTGCTTTTCATCACTTGAAAGAAGTCTTTTGCAGCAGATTTGCCCAATGCAATATGTCATCTCATGTCTTGTCTGCTGCTTCCATTGGTGTTTATTGTAGAACCAAGTAATATGAAATGCTTCACAACTTTGATCTTTTCTCCACCCACAGTGAAGATGTTTATTGGACCAGTTGTGAGGATTTTTGTTTTCTTTATATTAAGGTGTAATCCAAAGTGCAGACTGTAGTCTTTATTCTTCATCAGTAAGTGCTTCAAATCATCCTCACTTTCAGCAAGTAAAGTTGTGTCATCTGTGCATCTCAGGTTGTTAATGAGTCTTCCTAATGTCATGTACTTCTTCATATAATCCAGCTTCTCGGATTATTTGCTCAGCATGCAAGTTGAATAAACATGGTGAAAGGATACAGCCTTGATGTGCTCCCTTCTTGATTTTGAATCATGCAGTATCCCCTTGTCCTGTCTGAACATCAGCCTCCTGACCTATGTACAGGTCCCTTGTGAGTACAATAAAGTGTTCTGCAATTCCCATTCTTCTCAATGTTGTCCATAATTTGTTATGATCCACACAATTGAATGCTTTTGCATGGTCAATAAAACATAAGTAAACATCTTTCTGTTATTCTTTGATTTCAGCTAAGATCCATCTGACATCAGCAGTGATATCCCTCTTTCCATGTCCCCTTATGAATCCAGCTTGCATTTCTGGAAGCTCTCTGTCAATATCCTGCTACAATCATTTTTGAATTATCTTCAGTAAGACTTTACTTGCGTGTGATATTAATGATATTGTTCAATAATTTCCACATTCTGTGGGATCACCTTTCTTTGGAATGGGTACAAATACGTATCTCTTCCAGTCAGTTGGCCAGCTAGCTGTCTTCCAAATCTCTTGGCATAACCGAGTGAGTGCCTTCAGTGCGGCATCCATTTGTTGAAATATCTCAATGGGTATTCCGTCAATTCCCGGAGCCTTGTTCTTCGCCAAGTCCTTCAGTGCAGTTTCGACTTCCTCCTTCAATACCATTGGTTCTAGATCATATGCCAGCTCCTGAAATGGATGAAGAATGACCAGGTCTTTTTGGTACAATGACTCTGTCTATGTATTTCTTCCATCTTCTTTTGATGTTTCCTGCATCATTCCATATTTTGCTCATAGAATCTTTCAATATTCCAACCCGAGCCTTAAATTTTTTCCTCAATTCATTCAGCTTGAGAAATGCTTAGTGTGTTCTTCCCTTTTGGTTTTCTAACTCCAGGTCTTTGCACATTTCATTACAGTAATTGGCTTTGTCTTCTCGAGCTGCTCTTTGAAATCTTCTGTTCAGCTCTTTGATCTTGTCATTTCTTCCATTTGCTTTAGCTACTCTTCATTCAAGAGCAAGTTTCAGAGTCTCTTCTACATTCATTTTGGTCTTCTCTTCCTTTCTTGTCTTTTTAATGACCTCTTGCTTTCTTCATGGATGATGTTCTTGGTTTCATCCCACAATTTCTCTAGTTTTCAGTCACTGGTGTTCAATGTATCAAATCTATTCTTTAAATGGTCTCTAAATTCAGAAGGGATATTATCCATGTTATATTTTGGGTCTCGTGGGCTTGTTTTAATTATCTTCAACTTCAACTTGAACGTGCATATGAATAATCGATGATTTGTTCCACAATTAGCTCTTGGACTTATTTTGGCTGAAGATATCAAACTTCTCCATGCTTCTTGTCACAGATGTAGTCAATCTGATTCTTGTGTATTCCATCTGGTGAAGTTCACATATATAGTCATTGCTCATTTTGTTGAAAAAAGGTGCTTGCAATGAATAAGTCATTGGTCTTACAAAATTCTATCATGTGATCTCCAGCATTATTTTTATCTCTAAGGCCATATTTTCTTTCCAATTACCAGTAATTCTTCTTTGTTTCCAACTTTTGCATTCCAGTCACCAATGATAATCAACACATCATTGCATATTTGGTCAATTTCAGACTACAGAAGTTGGTAGAAATCTTCAATTTCCTCATCTTTGGCTTTAGTGATTGGTGTATAAATTTCAATAATAGTAGTAGTAACTGTTCTTCCTTGTAGGCATATGGGTGTTATCCTATCACTGACAGCATTGTACTTCAGGACAAATCTTGAAACATTCTTTGGGATGATAAATGCCACACCATTCCACTTTAATATGTCATTCCCAGCATAGTAGATCATATGGTTATCTGATTCAGAATGGCCAAAACCATTTCAGTTCAGTAATACCTAGGATATCGATCTTTATGTGTTCCATTTCATTTTTGACAACTTCCAATTTTCCTAGATTCATACTTTGTACATTCCATGTTCCAATTATTAATGGGTGTTTGCATCTGTTTCTACTCATTTTGGGTTGTGCCACATCAGCCAATGGAGGTCCTGACAGCTTTACTCTATCCATATCATTAAAGTCATCTCTACTCCAAAGAGTCAGCTCTTTCCCAGTCAAATTTTGAGTGCTTTCTCACCTGACGGGCTCATCTTCTGGCACTATATTAGACAGTTTTTCAGGGCTATTCATACAGTTTTCCAATAATATATCAGACATTGTTTCACTGCTATTCATAAGGTTTTCACTGGCCAGTTGTTTGAGAAGTGGATGACCTCTTCATTTCTCCGAGTCTGTCTTAGACCAAAGCGCCAAAGAAACCTGCCCACCATGGGTAAACCTGCCAGCATTTTGCAACACAGTGACACAGCCTCCAGTCTCATAGCAACACATAAGCCACCACAAGATGACAACCTGACAGACAAGTTCATCTCCCTTAGTTTTTCCGAACCCCTCTGCACCTGCCTACCTCAGGCAATGGCCGTAAAATAAAGCAACCCAGAATCGAAAGGCAGCCCCCGAGCCTGGCCCACCTACCTCAGGTCCTGACCTTAATATAGAGCCACCCCCAAGTGAAAAGCAGCCTCCAAGCCCCAGGCCCGCCTACCTCAGGCCCCAGCCTTAATAAACAGCAGCCCACAAGTGAAAAGCACCCCCAGTCCCAGGCCTGCCTACCTCAGGTCCTGGCCTTAATACTGTAGAATGCAAAACACTGCACAACATGGATGAACTTGGAGGACATTATACTGAGTGAAATAAGTCAATCACAGAAGGACAAATATTGTAATGGTTCATTATTGTAAAAAGTCAAGGAAAGGTTTATATATGGAAGGGAGCTTTTTTTGTTGGTTACCAGGAGAGGGGGGGGAGGGAACACTGCAAAAAAAAAAATAAAGGAGGTTCTGGCAAGATGGCGGACTAGGCAGAAAGACTGCACAGACCCTCTTCAACGAAGAAAAGGGAAACCAATTAACATAGACACAGAAGATAATCTTGGATCTCTGAGCCCTGAAGGGAAGGATATAGAAGTGGACTAAACCCCAACTAGCAGAAGAATTTGTATGAAAATACCAAAAAAGGAGACATATGGAGCTGCGGTTTGGCAGTGATCCGGAGCAATCCTGATGGCACAGACAGCTTGGAGATTCCCGAGAGGTGGTAGGAACTAAGAATTAACCTAACAACCACCCTGCTAGCAAGGGACTGCATGGAGGACTATGTACGGTGGCTGGGGAACAAACAGAGAAGGTGAAGAGAAAGGGGGGCAGAACTGTGGACTTTTGCCGGTATCTCCGGAGGTTGCTGCCATTTTGAAGGGTTAAAAAGCAGCTGGACTATTTTGGATATTTAAAGAGACAGCACTCTGGCAGAATCCTGGGGCTTAAGAACATGTTCTGCTTTCCAGCAACCCCAAGGACACTCGGGGCCCGCAAGATGGAAAAGGTACAACATTCTTATTGTTACTCTTATACCCTACACCCACTTGGTGAACAGAGGTGTGGCCATCCCTTACTCCCACCTACCTTCTGGGTCTACAGGAACTCCATCACAGTCTGTGTGCTCAGACGGAGCCAGGGTGCACTGCCCTGTCCTCCACTGATTTCTTTTTTTCTTTATATTTTTCTTTATTTCGCTTTCTTTTTTCTGGTGATTAGTTTGCTTATATTGTCTGTTTTAAAACAACTAATATTATTAATACTTTTGTCCTTTTAATTATTATTCTTAATCTTCCCCTTCCAGGTCCTAGTTTTCAGCATTTTGTGTTTTCCCTGTGCCTGGTTGAATTTTTTTTTTTCCCAAATTTAAGGGTTTTTTTTTTTATTATTTCTTTTTCCCCTTTTTTTCTCATGATTAACACTGTTTCTAGTTTTTCCTTTTGCATTTTTCCTTCATTTGTTATTCCCTTCTCTACTTTTTTTTCCCATCCCCAGATATTGCAGGTTTTCTTCTATTTTCTCTCTCTCTCTCTTTTTTTTTTTTT
>NW_006921851.1:4172059-4176282 GCF_000298275.1 Orycteropus afer afer | reverse complement strand
TAGCTGCCCTTCAGGTGTGGAGTTGAACCCACACCTGTGGTTTCCAGCCAAGCAAAATACAGACATGTGAGTTAAACATTTACCTCAAGTAGATACACTCTTTGGAGAGAACAATCATGGGAGAAAGAAGGGCTGCTTATGCACAGGGAGACAGCTCAGGGGGCAGGATTGTATGGAGGGATGGACACTGGGAAGGGGTAACTATGGGAAGTGGGAGGGGAGCTGTTGTATTGTGGTAAACTGTGGTCAATGACATGAGAGAAAGTATATGTGAACTGCTGTATGGAAAGTAAATTTGCTCTGTAAATCTTCACCCAAATCACAATTTAAAAAAAAGCATTGACCTATGTCATTTTAGTTTTGTGCATTTCTCTGTACATAAATTATATTTCAATAAAATGTATTTTTAAAAAAAGTTAAAAAAAAAAAGAAACCAAAATTTGGGGATAATGTGTGCACACATTACCACTGAGGTATTTTTTTTAGACCTTCTCAGCTCACAGAACAGAGAAATACATATACATATCTATAAATATTTCTGAATGTTGCCATCTGCATCTATATTAAGCTAAAAATGAGCTCTTCCTTGGGTCTGACTCTAATCCATTACCACATGTATCATCCTAGCCTCTTCCCCTTGCTTATCTATAAATTCCCACCCCACCATGTGAGAAATCTGAATCCCACCATCTGTCATCCATTTATTTAATTACTCAATTCCAGTATTCATGTATAGCAGCACCATAACTATTAATCTGTACCATCATGGGAAACAACTTGGTCAATTAGAGTACAATACTGTGTGCAGTTTCTTTTGCCTTTAATCTTGCAGATGCCATTCATTTCCAAGTTACTTAGGTCAGCACCTTTTCCCCTCTTCCTCTTCAGTGAAGTTGTTTCATATATAGGACAGAGTAGAATTGCCCCACAGGATTCCAAGGCTATATATATATATATATATATATATATATTTTTATCCAGATCAATCCTCCTGTCACACAGGCATTTGTTTCTAGGATCCCATAACCTCCTAGATGATTTTTTTAAAATTTGTGTATATTCAGGTTTATTTTTTGTGCTGTAAAATTCTGTGGATTTTGACAAACACACAATGTCATGTAGCCACCATTATAGTATCATAAACAACATTTTCAGTGCCATAAAAATCTTCTGTGCTTAAAAATTCACCCCTCCTTTACTTCCCTCTGAACTCCACCGGTCTTTCTACTGGTTCTGAAAATAATATGTAGCCTTTTCAGATTGACTTCTTTCACTTAGAAATATGTATCTAAGGTTTCTCCCTGTCTTTTCATGCCTTGATAGGTCATTTATTTTTATCTCTGAATAATATTAATTGTATGAATGTACCACAGTTTGTTTATCCATTCACCTCTTAAAGGATATCTTGGTTGCTTCCAATTTTTGGTGATTATAAATAAAACTGCTACAAACATTCTCATTCTGTTTTTTTGTGGCTATACAAAGGAGCTCTGGTAGCATAGTGCCTAAAGGCACTTGACTGCTAACCAGAAGGCTGGCGGTTCAAACCCACCAGCCACTCCTCGGAAGGAAGGTTGGGCAATCCTACTTCCGTAGTGATAACTGCCTCGGAAACCCAAGGAGGGGTCGCTAAGAGTCGGGGCCGACTCGATGCAAATAACAACAACAAATAACATGACTTTTCAAATATTAGATAAATACATAGGAGTGCAATTGGTGGGCCATACGGTAAGACTCTGTTTTAAGTTTGTATAAAATTGCCAGACCATTTTCCAAAGTGGCTGTATCTTTTGCATTCCCATTGGTATGAAGGAGGGTTCCTGTTGCTCTACATCCTCACTAATACTTGGTATTGTCAGTTTTATGGATTTCTGTCATTCTACTAGGTGTACAGTGGCATCTAATTGCTGTTTTAATTTGTAATTCCCTAATGACAAATGATGTAAAGTATCTTATGATAGCAAGTTGTTGGACCTGTGGGCTTGGAACCATGGTCACAGGGGACATCAAGCTCAATTGGCATAACATACTACACAAAAACATTGTTCTACATCCTACTTTGGTGAGTAGCTACTGGGGTTTTAAAGCAGACTTACAAGCAGCCATCTAGATACAAAAATGGGTCCCTTCTCATCCCAAGCAAAGAAGAATGAAGAAAACCAAAGAGACATGGAAACAATTAGTCCAAGGGACAAATTAGTGAACCATGAGCCTGTATGACCATGAGACCAGAAGAACTAGATGGGGCCTGGCTACCACTGTTAACCACTATGAAAGGGATCCATGCAGAAGATCCTGGATAGAGTGGAAGAACAAAGTGGAACAAAACTCAAAATCATTTTTTTTAAAAAAATCCTGGTTTACTGGTCTGACAGAGCTGGGTGAGACTCCTGAGACTATGATCCCTAGCTACCCTTCAGATCTGGAATTGAACTCACTCACTCCTATAGCTTCCAGCCAAACAATGTTGTTGTTGTTACGTGCCCTCAAGTTGGACTTCACTCATAGCAACCTCTCCTTGGGTTTCCAAGATGATATCACTACAGAAGTATATTGTCCAACCTTCCTTCTGAGGAGTGGCTGGTGGGTTTGAACTGACAACCTTACGGCTAGCAGTCAAATGTCTTAGGCACTATGCTATCAAAGCTCCTAGCCAAACAACAGACAGGCATATAGGGTGAACATTTACAACAGGTAGATACACTCCTTAGGATTGTCAATCATGGGAGAGCAGAAGGGTAGTATTTGCACAGGGAGATAGCTCAGGGGCAAGAATGCATAGGAAAGAAGGACACAGGGAAGAGGTAACTACAAGGAGGAAGTAGAAAGAGAACTATTACATTGTGGGGAATTGCAGTCAATGTCATGAAACAAACTGTGTATAAACTTCTGTATGGAAAATGAATTTGCTCTGTAAACTTTCACCAAATCACAATAAAAATTTTTTAAAAAAGAAATATGCTTACCTACCTCTGTATATCTTCTTTGGTAAAGTGTCTGTTAAGATCTTTCGCACATTTTTAAGTTGTCTATTTCTTATTATTGAGTTTTAAGAATGTTTTGTGTATTTAAAATACATGTCCTTTACCAAATATGTGTTTTGTCAATATTTTATTCCAGTCTTGAAATTGTCTTCTCAGTCTATAATAGTGTCTTTCACAATCAGAAGTCTTGAATTTTAAGAAAGTTTACCTCATGAGTTTTTCCTTTCATGAATTGTGCTTTTGATGTTGTATCTAAAAACTTTTTACAAAACCCACAGTTACATAAATTTTCTCTCTTTTTTTTTTTCTATTGATTTCACAGTATTACATATTATATTGAGGTCTTTAATCTATTTCTAGCTAATTTTTGTAGAAGGCCTCTGTCTAGACGTACTGTTTTGCGTATGGATGTCCAATTGTTCCAGCACCACTTGCTGAAAATACTATCCTTTATCCATTGAATTGCCTTTACTCTTTATCAAGGATTAGTTGACTATATTTGTGTTTATTTCTGAAGTCCATTCTGTTCCATTGATCTGTGTCTATTCTTTTGCCACTACTATGCTGACTTGGTTATGTAATTTTATAGTAAGTCTTGAAATTGGAAAATGTCATTCCTCTAAGTTTGTTCTTCTTCCTCAGTATTGTGTTGGCTTTCTGGGTTATAGCATCAGTTTGTAAATAGCCACAAAACAGATTACTGATATTTTCTTTGGGACCATGTTGAATCTATAGATTGATCTGGGAATAATTGACACTGAAATAATATTGAGTCTTTAATCCATGTACACAGAACATCTTCACATTTATTTTTAAAGAAACAAACTCACTGATGTCAAGTTGATTCCCACTTGTAGTGATCTTTAATTTCTTCCATCAGAATTTTATAGTTTCTGTGTATAGGTACTGCATTAATTTTGTCCAATTTACACTCACGTATTTATGTTCCTTTTTCCTTTCTTTCTTCCACTTCTTCTTCTCTTTCTCCTTCTCTCTCTCTCTCTCTCTCTCTCTCTTTCGGTGCTATTATAAATGGTATTGTATTTTAATTTCAAATTCCAATTGTTCATTGCTGATATGTTGTTGTTGTTGTTGTTATGTGCCCTCGAGTCGGACCCGACTCATAACGACCCCTCCTTGGGTTTCTGAGGCAGTATCACTACTGAAGTAGATTGCCCCATCTTCCTTCCGAGGAGTGGCTGGTGGGTTTGAACCGCCAGCCTTCTGGTTAGCAGTCAA
>NW_006921851.1:4164532-4171959 GCF_000298275.1 Orycteropus afer afer | reverse complement strand
TGCCCCATCTTCCTTCCGAGGAGTGGCTGGTGGGTTTGAACCGCCAGCCTTCTGGTTAGCAGTCAAGTGCCTTAGGCTCCCTCATTGCTGATATATAGGGAAGTAATTGATTTTATATATTAACTTTGCATCTTGCAACTTTGCTATGATTGAGTATTAGTTCTAGGAGTTGTTTGCTGATTCTGTGGGATTTTCTACATAGATGGTCATGTCGAGAACAATGACAATTTTAATTTTTTTCCCCAATATATATACCTTTTATTTCCATTTAGTGTCTATTGCACTAGCTAGGACTTCCAGAATGATGTTGAATAAAAGTGGTGAGAAAGGACATCCTTGCGTTGTTCTCAATTTTAAGGAGAAAACATCCAGCCTCACCATTAAGTATGGTATTAGTTGTAGAGTTTTGGGTAGAGGATCAGAAATCTCCCTCTCTTCCTAATTTGCTGACAGTTTTTACAATGAAGGAGTATTGGATTTTGTTAAATGATTTTTCTGCACCAATTGATATAATCATATGATTTTTCTTTTTTAGCCTGATGTGGTAGATTTCACTGATTTTTCTAATATTGAACTATCCTTGAATACCTGAAATAAGTATCATTTCATTGTAGCACATAATTATTCTTTACATTGTTAGATTAAATTTGTTAATATTTTGTAGATTTTTATATCTCTGTTCAGAAAAGATATTAGTCTGTAGTTTTCCTTTCCTGCAATGTCTTTCTCTGATGGTAAGGTAATATTAGCCCTAAAGAATGAGTTAGTAAAAATTCCATCTGCTTCTATTCTGTGAAAGAGATTGTAGAAAATTGGCATCATTTATTTCTTAAACATTTGGTAGAATGAAACCATCTAGACCCTTCCTTTCTGGAAGGTTAATTATTGATTTAATTTCCTTAATAAATATAGGCCTATTCAGGTTTTCTTTTTTCCTTGTGCATTTTGGTAGTGAATTGGTCCATCTTGTGTAAGTTATCACATTTGGGGACATAGAATTCTTCATAATATTCCTTTATTATCTTTTTGATGTTCATGAGATCAATAGTGATGACCTCTTTCACTTCTTGTATTTGTGCATCCTGGTAGTTCAAACCCACCAGCCACTCTTCGGAAGGAAGACTGGGCAATCTATTTCCATAGAGATACTGCCTCGGAAACCCATGCAGGGGTCACTGTGAGTCAGAACCTACTAGATGGCAGTGAGTTGGTTTTCTTTTTACTTGATTCCTCTGGCTAGTGGTTTATCTATTTTATTGAACTATTCAAAGAATCAAAATTTGGGTTCAACAATTTTGACTCTTGTTTCCTTGTTTTCAATGTTATGAAGTTCTGCTCCAATTTTTATTTTTTATTTTAAGAGTTTGTTTTACATTCAACATTATGTGTACATTTAGTTTCACTCCCCATTTACCATACCCAACCCTAACCCAGTCTCCTCCCCTCCCTGCCCAATAACTCTCCCTCCATGCTCCTCATAGTTATGCACTCCTGTTTGTCCTGCATTTCCTCAATGTGAATGTTGCCCCTCTGGTGCCCCATGGTCAATTGCTCCAAAGGATGAATTACCATAGAGTATGTGAGTATGTCACCCTAGGTTGAGTGGTCTGCATGTACATCTTGTTTACTATTGGACTGAGGGCTAGCCCTTGGGAGTGAGCTTTATTCCAGGGCCAGAATGTATCCCAGGACCATAGTATTGAGGTTCTCACTAGACTCCATCTGACCAGTAATTCTGGTCATTACTGAGTTTTTTTATTTTGTTCCACGTTTTTCCTCCCACTCTATCCAAGATCTCCAGATTTGATCCTTTCCTGAGTGATTGGTAGCATTGGTAGCTGGGTATCATCTAGTTCTTCTGGGCTCAAGAGGCATTGTGTCCTAGGGCTAATTGCTTCCAAATGCCTTTTTTTTTTTTTTTTTGCACTCTTCTTCGCTTCTGACTATAGGAGACCATTAGCTGCATCTTAGATGGCCACTTGAAATCTGCTCCAATTTTCATGATTTATTTTATTCTGCTTGCTTTAGAAAGGCACTCCAGTGGCATAGTGATTAACCACTCAGCTGCTAACTGAATCGTTGGTGGCTTAGATCCACCAGCCATGCCTCAGGAGAAAGATGTGGCAGTCTGCGTCCATAAGTATTACAGCTTTGGACACCCTATAAGGGACTTCTACTGTGTCCTATAAGGTTACTATGAATCTGAATTGAATCAGAAGCAATGGGTATGTGGCTTGCTTTAGGCTTAAACTGCTCTTTTTTCTCTAGTTTCCTGATGTATAATCTTCTATTAATGATTTTGGATCAGTTTTGGCCTCATTCATTTTGATACTCTGTTCTTAGTGCATATGTGTGAAATATTATGTCTTTTTGGAGAATTGACTACTTTATCATTATGTAATAACTTCTTTTTCCCCAATAATTTTCCTTGTTCTAAAGTCTGCTTTTTGTGGAATTAATACAGCTACTCTAGTCCAGCTTTCTGTTATTTACTATTCTTTTAACATGCTACTTCTTTCTTCATCTTTTTACTTTTAACTTCTCTGTGTCTTCATATTTAAAGAGGGTTTCTTATAAACAATATAGAGTTTGTCTTGATTTTTATCCACTTTGACAACTTCTGTATTTTAATGAGTGTATTTTGACCCTTCACATTTAAAATGGTTATTGATATAATAGGACTTATATCTACCATCTTTCTGTTTTATATTAATGTCACTTGCTCTTCATTTATTGTCTTCCCCCCCCCCCTTTTATTTTCTTTACTTCTTTGCTTTCTCTGGTTTTAATTGAGAATTTTACATGATTCTATTTTTTCTCCATTTTCAGGGTATCATTTATATTTTATAAAAAAATTTCCATGTTTGTCCTAGAATTTGCAATGTACTTTTATAACTAAACTAAGTCTACTTTCAAATAACAAATAATATACCATTTCAAGTTACCTTATAACAGCATTACTGGCATTCTCTTTGCTTCTTCATATGCTGTAAAAACCCAATTCATTATTATTACTATGGTTTTGAATAGTTATTAAATTAATTCAGAATAAGAAAATATTTTATTTTTCTTTCATTAATTTTTTTCTTTGACCTGCTTCCTTTAAATGACTTATATTTTTTCCTTCTGAAGAACTACTATTTTGGAAAAAAAAATTATTGTGTTTTGGATACAAATTTACAAAGTAAATTTGTTTTACATTCAACAGTTCATGCACATTTGATTTCACTCCCCAATTACCAAGCCGATATCTGCCATGCCCAAGGGCCCGTGAGGGTTGAAGGGGTGGGTTGTCACTTGGATGTACTAGGAGAATGAAGCCACACTACGACTAAGGAGAAAATATGCTATCCTAGTTGGCCTGGAAGGCAGAGCTGAAGCCCAGGGGCAATGGATTCTACCCAGAATCCAGAGGACTTGGCTATACTCAGAATCTGGAGGGCAGGGTGTTGCCCAGATGATCCCAAAGAACAGAGGATTATTTTCAAGACTTGAGAGCTAAGGTAAATTGTGCTGGGGTTTGGACTTGTTTGGTGCTTGTTATCCCTTCTTTCCCTCCAATTTCTCCCGTCCACCATTGCACTTTGGAAATAGATTACTTGTGATCTAGATTTCAAAAGTTTACAAATGAAGAATTTTGTCTGAGGATGGATGGAATATCCCTAAAGTCTCACACATATTTGATTTAGATGATTCAGAAGATAAGATTTTGGACTTGCAATTGATTTGACACTTTTGGGATGATGTGAAGGGGTGAATGTGTTTTGTATGTGGCACAGACATGGATTTTTAGAGGCCAAAACAGTGCCATCAGAGAAAGAAAGTCTTCCCCCTAGAGTCAGCACCCTGTGTTTGGTCCACTAGTCTCCTAAACTATGAAAAAATAAATTCCTTTTGTAAAAGCCAGCCACTTCTGTTATTTATAACATAACTAAATAATAAAAAAGCAGTGTGCATGCACATTATATATATATGTACATACATACACATACATGTATATATGATACTGTATATACCCTTCCATCTCTTTCTTCTTACTGAAAAATGTTGTGTGGATATGTTTTCCATATCCATATAAGGATCTACCTCCCACTTCTAAGTGCTGTGTAGTATTCCATTATATGGAATCACCAAAATTTACTGAACCAGTAATCTTTTTTATAGGTATTTTTATTGCCCTGGAAGTTAAAAATTGTTAATCCCTCAGCTACTAATCAAAAGGTTTTTTATTTGGATCCACCCAGACATATCTCAAAGAAAAGCTTGGCAATCTGCTCCTGAAAGATCATAGCCTTGAAAGTCCTATGAAGCACAATTCTATCCTGCAACACTTGAGGTCATCATGAGTCAGAATTGACTTGATGGCAACTGGTTTGGTTATGGTTTTACTTCTTTTCTATTACAAACAATACTACAGTAAATATCCTTGTATGTATTTATTTATGTATATCTGCTAGTATCGATGGGTCTAAAGATATTCATTGTATCATTTTGAACCTTCTAGAAACAAAGATTTGAAAGTAGTGTGTCTGTATTGTCAGCTCTTATTTTTCCATCTTATTCACAAACTATTAACTGTTTGATGTTATTAAAATACATCATGTCTACAGCAATTCCATGAATAAGGAACTTACTCATTTTTAGATATTTATCTTCCTTTAGCCCTCTTCTCTTTTAAATTATTTAATCACAGGATTATACCTATTTATTTTTCTTCTCTGACATTCTAGTATTCCTGTGCCCAGGGTACATATCTGACTATACACATGATTCCTTTAAGGTAGTATGGTCATTTTCCACTTCCACTTGTCCACTTGGTCAGAATGAAGTTCTATGTAGCAGTTGTTCTCATTTAACTTTCTTTTAAATACTTTAATATCCAACAAATGAGAAAAAGCTGTTTCTGATCCTATGCTTTGAACAAAATGAGACTTCCATCAGATGTACAGTTAAACCCTCTTGAAGTGCTGGTTTTACACTTCATCTTATGAAAATATGATTCATGCTCTCCATGTGGTCAGGTGTCTGTGGTGTACTCTTACAACAGTATGCCTCCTGCACTCCCTCTCCCATGTTTGCCTTCCAAACTACTTCCCACCATTTCTATACCAGCTTGTGTGTTTCCACAAAAGGTGTACATATTTTTGAGAGAAAGTACCAGTTCACCTCTCTTAATATATGTTTGTTCAGATTTGGATTCTTTGGATATATTTCTTTATTCATGCCACAAATTCCATATCCCAATTTTCCAGTGACTTTTATAAGATCATTTTTCACATTCATAAGTTCAAAGGTCACTTTATTTAGTGCCCATGCTCTGTACTTGGACATATCAACGGCTGCAGCAATGTGGATTATTTAAAACCCTGTTGTATATTGTTCCAAGAATTGCTGGGGGAAGTGCTGCCTCTGCTCTTGTTTCTGTATTACTGATACCTGAACCGACTTCTTTCCTGCTGTGCTTTCAAGTTCCCATCCAAGGCTTCAGAACTTTTGGTAACATATTCTGTTTTCTTCCAGGCTTCTCAGTAATTGTGACTGGGAAAAAGTACACACAAATTTGAGTAACTGTAAGATTGTGAGGATTTTTTTTTCCTGTTAATCACCCTCTGGTGATTGGTAATGATTACCATATTTTCATAGAGCAAAAGCAAATGTTTAGTTTTGAGCCATAGGCTATATATTACTTAATTTTTTATATATATACATAGATATCTGTGCTCATATTTTGAAAGTAATTACTAAATAATAATTCTATTATTTAATAATGATTCTATTAAAATAAAATATTAAAAATATTCTAAGGAATAGTGCCATTTTAGTTAACACTAAACCAAGAGTTTCTCAAAGAGTAATATACAGACCCCTAAGGATCACAAAGGAGCTTTGGTGGTGTACTGCCTAAGACATTTGGCTGCTAACCAGAAGGCTGGTGGTTCAAACCCACCAGCCACTCCTTGGAAGGAAGTTTGGGCTTTTTACTTCCATAGAGATACCACTTCAGAAATCCAAGAAGGAGTCGCTATGCATCAAATTGACTTGACAGCAGTGAGTTTTTTTAAGGATCACAAAGAATTTTCAATAGTTAATTTTTATAAAAACAGTTCATAAAAATACTAAAATGTCACTTTCCTTTCTAATTGTATTCACATTTGCACTATGTTGACATACAACAGGTTGAATTCAAAAGCAGCTATAAGGTTCTTACTGTCAGAGAGATCTTGGGAAGATGGCATCATACCTGTACAACAAACCATGTTTGTTCTCTCCAGCATCTTAATTTCTGAAAAACTAGGTGTAGCAGATAGAAGCAGGGATTCTGGAGCTGTGAACAGCTGAGTAGGAGAGAGGGTGCCAGATTTAGTGGAGGTAGAGAAAAGGAGAAGATTAAATCCAGGAAAAATAAATGAATTTGTCTGGCCAACAGGGAGACAGAGAGGCAGAGAAGCAGAAAACTCATTGGCAATGCAAGGGAAAACCAAAGAGAGAAGGAGGAAAAAAGGGGGGAGGGCACCAAGAAACCCACAGAGGCTTCAGGGACTCAGGATACTCACACCAGGAGCTTCTGACGATAACCTTTGAAGCTGAGCTGAGTAAGTGAATAACTTTGCTGAGGAACAGGGCAGAAACCCCCTTGGCTCATGTTGCCATGGAGTTCAGTGTGGAGAGGGGGAAGGGAGGAAACTCCCTGCAAGTAGGTGGGATTCAAATATTCCACAACCACTTTTTAGCACAGAGTGGACCAGGGTATGGGGTTTTTGTGGCTTTTTGATCCAAGTGGAAAGTGGTGGCCCCCAACTACTGGGATCTCTGTCAATTTTGAACTGCAGGTCTGTGATTGACAGCAAAACGTCATCATTGGTAGCCATCCTAAGCAGGTTCAAAACTAACCCCTGGAGCCAGCAGCAACTGCAGAAATATGGAAAATGGGACTCTCTACTGGCACCTTCTTCTTCTTTTTTTTTTTCCTTTCTCTATTTTTCCCCTTCTCCCCTGCCTTATCCAAATAAGAAGCATATTAAGCCACCACAACACCTGATCATCCCAACTTCACATCCCCTTCACAACGAGTAGAGGCCATTCCCAACAGTGATTCCACCAACACAAAGAAAACTGGAGAAAAAGTCCCCCCAAAACAAAAAACTCACTGCCATTGAATTGTATCTGACTCATAGCAACCCCTCCTTGGGTTTCCAAGGTGGTATCACTACAGAAGTCCTTCCAAGGAGTGGTTGGTGGGTTTGAACTGCCAGCCTTCTGGTTAGCAGTTAAATGCCTTAGGCACTATGCCACCAGAGCTCCTATAGAGAACAACCCAGTACATCCGAATTAATAATAATAATAATAAAATATACCTGATCCACACTTGCAAATATATTTAAACATAAAATGAGAGTGAAACAAATCAATACATAACTAACAGTTAA
>NW_006921851.1:4163844-4164393 GCF_000298275.1 Orycteropus afer afer | reverse complement strand
ACAATAGAAATAAAACCCCAGGCTATCTATCATGGAAGAAGAATAGGCAATTGAATTATCTGAGAAGGAATTTAGAAGATACGTATATAGAACTCTCTAAGAGCTAAAAGAAACCACAAACAGAATCAAAGAAAAGACAGTACCCTCGGAGAATTCAGGAAAACTACTCAAGAACAAAATAACAAGATAAATACACAATCAGAACTCATACAAAACTAGCAGTTAGAAATACAGAAGAGGAACGTTAAAATTACAGAATTAGACAACACAGTGGAAGGACAAAACCATAGACTAGAACTAGCTAAAGAATGCATTTCCTAACTAGAAGATAAATCCCTTGACACCAGCCTGTATGAAGAAACATCAGAACAAAGATTTAAGTGAAATAAAGAGAATCTAAGAGTTATTAATCATCGGAACATGGAACGTACGAAGTATGAATCTAGGAAAATTGGAAGTTGTTAAAAAGGAAATGGAACGCATAAAGATTGATATCCTCAGCATCAGTGAGCTGAAATGGACTGGTTTTGGCCATTTTGAATCAGACAA
>NW_006921851.1:4148912-4161504 GCF_000298275.1 Orycteropus afer afer | reverse complement strand
TAAGAAGGGACCATTCCCTGGAGAAGGATGTCATGCTTGGTAGGGTGGAGGGTTGACAAAAGAGGGGGAGGCCTTCAACGAGATGGATTGACACGGTTGCTGTGATGATGGGCTCAAGTATAGCAGGGATTGTGGGGCTGGCATCAAATATGACGGTGAAATCAAGCCATTCTCAGATAAACAGAAATTAAGGGAATTTATGTAAAACAGACCAACCTTACAAGAAATGCTAAAGGGAGTCTTTCCCATAGAGAATCAACAACAGAGTACAACAAATTAAAAGCAGGCCACTTGACATCAACACTTAAAAACCAAACCAGAAATAGATGCTCAAAATAAGCTCATAAAACCTTGTACACAAAGAAACCAGGAAGTCAATCTGTACATGACATCAGCAACAAAGCAAATAGAGGGAATAAAAGAGCTAATTAGGTAACTTGCAAATGGAGATGAAGAAAGGACCATGTCTTTATTAAACAGACTGTTCCAAAATTAAAGAGACAAGAATTCACTTCAACATAACCACAAAGAAAATTAACAATCCCCCTAAGCAAACCCAGAAAGAAGAAAAACATATGGGCTCAGTAAGCACAAAACCAAAAATAAAGAAGAAAAGAGAGGAAATACTTGATAACAAAATGAGTTCAGCACAGAAAAATATCTGGACCAAGGAAATCACCAACAACACAACAAAAAACAAAATAGAATGACAGCAATCAATTCACACCTATCACTAATCATACTTAATGTGAATCGATTAAATGCTCCAGTCAAGAGAAAGAGAGTGGCAGATTGGATAAGAAAAGAAGACCTATCACTACAATGCCAACAAGAGACCCACCTTAGACATAAAGATAAAAACAAATTTAAAATTAAAGGGTGGAAAAAAATATACCAAGCTAATGGTAACCAAAAAAAGAGCAGGAGTGGCAATATTGATTTCAGATAAAATACTCTTCAAGGTGAAAAACAGCATAAAGGACAAAGAAGGACACTATATGATAGTAAAAGGATCAGTTGACCAAGAAGACATAACCATAATAAATGTCAATGCACCCAATGAACGTGCTCCAAAATATGTGAAGCAAATATTAACTGAATTGAAAGGAAAAATAGACAACTCTATAGTAGTAGTGGGAGCTCTAGTAGCATAATGTCTAAGGCATTTGACTGCTAACCACAAGGCTAGAGGTTCAAATCCACCAGCCACTCTCCAGAAGGAGGGTTGGGCAATCTACTTCCATAGTGATACCAGCTCAGAAACCCAAGGAAGGGTTGCTATGAGTCAGATCTGACTCCATGGCAATGGCTGCATTAGTGTTTGCATTCTAGTAGTAGTAGTTAACACACCATTTTCAAGGAGGGACAGAACAACTAGAAAAAACTCAACAAATATACAGAAGAACTCAACAGCACAATCAACCAACTCAACCTCATAGACATATGCAGAGCACTCCACTTAACAAAAGCACAATTCACATTCTTCTCTAGTGCACATGGATCATTCTCCAGAATAGATTATATGTTAGGACATACAACAAGCCTCAATAAATTCAAAAACATTGAAATACTACAAAGCATCTTCTTGGACCACAATGCTTTAAAATAAGCAATCAATAATAGGAAGATCAAGGAAAAAAAATCAAACATGGAAGTTGAAAAATACACTGCTCAAAGACTACTGGGTAACAGAAGAAATAAAGTGTGAAACAAAAAAATTCTTAGAAACAAATGAGAATGAAGATACATCTTACCAAAACCTATTGGACACAGTGAAGCAGTACTCAGATGTCATTTTATAGCAATAGATGATCACATCAAGAAAGAGGAAAGAAAATTAACACTCTAATTCAATAACTCCAACAATTAGAAAAAGAGTAACAAAACAACCCTACCATAGCCAGAAGTAAGAAAATAATAAAGATCAGTGCAGAAATAAATGAAACAGAAAACAAAACAAAACAACAACAAAAAAAAAACACTAGAGAAAATCAACAGAACAAGAAGTTGGTTCTTCAAAAAGATTTAAAAAATTGACAAACCACTGGCAAATCTAACAAAAGAAAGAAGGAGAAGATGCAAATAACATGAATAATAAATGTAAAGAGGGACATCACAACAGAACCAACTGAAATAAAAAAGATATTGACAGAATATTATGAAGAACTGTACTCTGACAGATTCGAGAATCTAGAAGAGATGGACAAGTTTCTAGAAACATAAGACCAACCTAAACTATCCCAGTAGGAGACAGAAGACTTGAACAGACCCATAACAAAAGAAGAAATTGGGCAGGTCATAAAAAATCTTCCCAGAAGAAAAAGTCCTGACCCTGATGGCTTCACTGGAGAA
This sequence comes from Orycteropus afer afer, assembly GCF_000298275.1. Lineage (NCBI taxonomy): Eukaryota > Metazoa > Chordata > Mammalia > Tubulidentata > Orycteropodidae > Orycteropus > Orycteropus afer. Next base: position 4,159,152 of record NW_006921851.1, on the reverse strand, counting down.
TTTTACCAAATATTCAGGGAAGAGTTCAGGGAAGAGTGACATATACTACACAAGCTATTCTAGAACACAGAAAAAGATGGAATACTCCCAAATTCATTTTATGAAGCAAACCTAACACTGACACCAGAACTAGGGAAAGACACCACTAAAAAGGAAAACTACAGATCAATATCCCTCATGAACATAGATGCAAATATTTTCAACAAAATCCTAGCCAACAAAATCCAACAACATACCACAAAAATAATACATCTTGACCAAGTGGGATTCATACCTGGTATGCAAGGATGGTTCAACATCAGAAAAGCAAACAATGTAATCCACTACATAAACAAAACAAAATAAAACAAAAGAACCATATTATCATAGCAATTGAGCAGAAAAGACATTTGATAAATTCCAACACCCATTACTGTTCAGAACTCTCAGCAAAATAGAGATAGAAGAGAAACTCCTCAACATAATAAAGGGCACATACACAAAGTCAATAGCCAACATTATAGTTAATGGAGAAAGACTCAAAGCATTCACCTTGTGAATGGGAATCAGACAAAGATGCCCTCTATCACCACTTCTATTTAACATTGTATTGGAAGTCTAGCCAGAGCAATAAATAAGGCAAGAAAGAGAAATAAAAGGCATCCAAATTGGCAAAGAGGAAGTAAAACTATCTCTATTTGCAGATGGTGTAATCCTACACATAGAAAACCCCAGAGACTCAGCAAAAAACATTACTGTAACTAGTAGAGAGGTTCAGCAAAGTGGCAGGATACAAGGTCAACATACAAAACTCAGTTGCATTCCTCTATATCAACAAAGAGGCCTTACAAAAGGAAGTAAAGAAAACAATATCATTTATAATAGCTACCAAAAGGATAAAATACCTAGGAATAAATCTTACCAGAGACACAAAAGACAAAGAAAACTATAAAAGACTACTGCAAGAAAATACAAGCAGACTACATAAATGGAAGAACCTGCCTTGTTCATGGATAGGAATACTGAATATTGTGAAAATGTCAATACTGCCCAAAGCAATATACATGTTCAATGCAATCCAAATCCAGATACCATCAACATTTTTTAAGGATATGGAAAAACCAATTATTAACTTCATATGGAAAGAAAAGAGATTTCGGATAAGCAAAGCACTGCTAAAGAAGAAAAACAAAGTGAGAGGTCTCACACTTTCAGACCTCAAAACCTACAACACAGTCAACAGTAGTTGAAACAGCATGGGATTGGTATAATGATAGACAGACAGAACAACGGAACAGACTTGAAAAACCAAGAAACAGACCTATCCATCTAGGGACAGCTGATCTTTGACAAAGGACCAAAACCCATTAAGTGGGGGAGAGATAGGTTCTTTAACAAATGGTACAGGCAAAATTGGATATCCACCTGCAGAAAAATGAAACAAGACCAATACCTCACCTCATACACAAAAACAAACTCAAGTTGGATCAAAGACTTAAATGTAAAACCCAAAACTATAAGGTTCATCAAAGATAAAATCGGGGCAAATCTCCCTAATTTATGGCATAAATAGGCTATCCAGTATAACCCAGAATACACAGGCAGTGGAAGAGAAGCTAGATGACTGAAACCTTTTTAAAATTAAATTCTTATGCACATCAAAAGACGTCTCCAAAAGGGTAAAAAGAGAATCTACAGATTGGGAGAAAATATTTGCCTATGATATATGTGATAAAAGACTTACCTCCAAAATTTGTAGAACAACTCAACACCAAAAAGACAAACAATCCAATTCAAAAATGGGCAAGGTAAAAATCACCTAAATTGGAAGTAAATAATTAAAAAAAAAAAAAAAATGGGCAAGGGACATGAACAGACTCTTCACTAAAGATGATATACTGGCAGCCAAAAAAAAAAAAAAAACATGAGGTAATGTTCATAATCATTAGCCATTAGAGAGATGCAAATCAAAACAACAATCAATGAGATATCATCTCACCCCAGCAATAATAGTAAAGTTCAACAAGATGGAATATAACAAATACTAACAAAGTTGCAGAGAGAATGGAACTCTCATACACTGCTGGTGGGACTGCGTACAACCATTGTGGAAAATGGTACAGCATTTCCCTAAAAAAACCGAAAACAGAAATACCATTTATACCAGCAATTCCATTACTAGGAATATATCCTAAAGAGATGAGAGATAAGACATGAACAGACATGCACACCCATGTTCATCACAGTACAATTCACTGTAGCAGAGATAGAAACAACTTCAATGACCATCAAAAGATAAATGGATAGTCAAATTATGATACATTCACACAATGGAATACTATACTACGTCAAAGAATACATGAATCATCTCACAACATGGATGAATTTGGAGGATATGCTGAGTGAAATAAGTTAATTGCAAAAGGGCAAATATTGTATGAGCCAATTACTGCAAAAAGTCAAGGAAGGGTTTGCTTCGGAAAGGAATTCACTGTGTAGGTTACCAGGGATAAAAGGGAAGGGGAGGGAAAATTTCCAACTAGTTGAGGGCCACATGCTGATTTGGGCAAGGGGAGGGACAATATGGAAAGAGTCTGTGACCAGCATGATAACACTGGGGAAAAGGAGGACACCAAAACATGTGCTTAAGATATAGAAAATAGAGGCAAATACTAGTATATGCACAATATTGCATTACCACTAACACCAAACACCAGGCTACATATAAATGCATAGACCAATGAGATTAGATGGGGGTCAGTGAACAGGACTGTACCCTAGACCAACGATAGATTTAGCTGACGATAATCTTGCATAGACACTGTGGTTTTTGTTATTAGGTGCCATCAAGTAGTCTCCAACTCCTAGCGACCCTATACACAGCAGAACGTAACACTGCCCAGTCCTGTGCCAGCCTCACGATCCTTGCTATATCTGAGCCTATTGTTGCAGCCACTGTGTTAATCCGTCTCGTTGAGGACCTTCCCCTTTTTTGTTGACCCTCAAATTTACCAAGAATGATATCCTTCCCCAGGGAATGGTTCCTTCTGACAACATGATCAAAGTAGATGAGACAAAGTCTGGCCATTGCTTCCAAGGAGCATCCTAGCTGCACTTCTTCCAGGACAGATTTGTTAGTCCTTTTAGCAGTCCATGGTATTCTTAGCATTCTTTTCCAACACCACAACTCAAAAGCACCAACTCATCTTCTGTCTTCCTTATTCGTTGTCCAGTTTTAACATGCATAAGAGATGATTGAAAATACCATGGCTTGGGTTAGGTGCACCTTAGTTTTCAAGGAGACATCTTTGCTCTTCATCACTTGAAAGAGGTCTTTTGCAGCAGATTTGCCCAAGGCAAATCATCTGACGTCTTGACTGCTGCTTCCATTGGTGTTGATTGTAGACACGAGTAATATGAAGTCCTTGACAACTTCAATCTTTTCTCCATCCATCATGAAGCTGTTTATTGGACCAGTTGTGAGGACTTTTGTTTTCTTTATATTGAGGTGTAATCTATATGGCAGACTGCAGTCCTTAATCTTCATCAGTAAGTCCTTCAAGTCATCCTCACTCTCTGCAAGCAAAATTGTGTCATCTGCATATCACATGTTGTTCATGAGTCTTCCCCAAATCCTGATGTCACGTTCTTCTGCATATAATCCAGTTTCTAATATTTGTTCAGCACACACATTGAATAAGAATGGTGAAAGGAGACAACCCTGATGCACTCCCTTCTTGATTTTAAACCATGCGGTCTCCTCTTCTTCTGTTCAAATGACAGCCTCCTGATCTATGTACAGGTCCCCATGAGTTCAGTCAAGTGTTCTGGAATTCCCTTTCTTCTCAATGTTATCTATAATTTGTTATGATCCACACAAACAAATGCTTTTGCATAGTGAATAAAACTTAAGTAAATATTTTTCCAGTATTCTTTGCTTTCAGTTTAGATCCACCTGACATCAGCAATGATATCCATCACTGCACATCCCCTTCTGAATCCACTTTGCATTTGTGTGTCAATATAGTGCTGCAACCATTTCTAAATTATTTTCAGTAAGATTTTACTTACGTGTGATATTAATGATATTCGATAAGTTCCACATTTTGTGTGATCACCTTTCTTGGGAATGGGTACAAATATGGATCTTTTCCAGTCAGTTGTCCAGTTGTCTTCCAAATCTCTTGGCATAACCAAGTGAGTGCCTCCAGCAGGGCATTCGTTTGTTGAAATATCTCAGTGGGTATTCTGTCAATTCCTGGAGCCTTGTTCTTGACCAATTCCTTCAGTCCAGTTTCAACTTCTTCCTTCAGTACCATTGGTTCTTGATCATATGCCACCTCCTGAAATGGATGAACATCAACCAATTCTTTTTGGTACAGTGACTCTGTGTATTCCTTCCATCTTCTTTGGATGTTTCCTGCATCACACAATATTTAGCCCATACAATCTTTCAGTATTGCAACTTGAGGCTTAAATTTTGTTCTCAGTTCTTTCAGCTTGAGAAAGGCTGAGAGTATGCTTCCCTTTTGGTTTTCTAACTCCTGGTCTTTGCACATTTCATTATAATAATTGGCTTTTTCTTACTGTGCTGCCCTTTGAAATCTTCTGTTCAGCTCTTTTGTCTTGTCATTTCTTCCATTTGCTTTAACTACTCTCCATTCAAGGGCAAGTTTCAGAGTCTCTTCTGACATCCATTTTAGTCTTTTCTTCCTTTCTTGTCTTTTAAATGACCTTTGCTTTCTTCATGGATGATATACTTGATGCCATCCCACAATTCCTCTGGTGTTCAGTCATTGGCTTTCAGCGCATCAAATCTATTCTTTAAATGGTTTCTAAATTCAGGAGGGATATAATCAAGGTCATATTTTGGCTCTTGTGGAGTTGTTTTAATTGTCTTCAGATCCTACTTGAACTTGCATATTGATGATCTGTTCCACAGTCAGCTCCTGGCCTTTTTTTGGCTGAAGATATTGAGCTTCTCCATCATCTCTTGCCACAGATGTAATCAATCTGATTCATGGGTATTCTGTCTGATGAAGTCCATGTGTATAGCTGTTGTTTGTGTTGTTGAAAAAAGGTATTTGCAATGAATAAGTCTTTAGTCTTGAAAAATTCTATCATACAATCCCCAGCATTATTTCTATCACCAAGACCATATTTGCCAACTACTGGTGATTCTTCTTTGTTTCCAACTTTTGCATTCCAATCACCAGTGATAATCAACACATCTTGATTGCATATTCAGTCAATTTCAGACTGTAGAAGTTGGTAAAAATCTATAATTTCCTCATCTTTGGCTTTGGTGGTTGGTGCATAGATTTGAATAATAGTAGTATTAACTGTTCTTCATTGTAGGTGTACGGATATTATTCTATCACTGACAGCATTGTACTATAGGGCAGATCTTGAAACATTCTTTGTGACAATGAATGTCACACCATTCCTCTTCAACTTGTCATTCCAGGAATAGTAGATCATATGGTTGTCTGATTCAAAATGCCCAAAATGGGTCCATATCAGCTCAGTAATGCTTTATGTGTTCCATTTTGTTTTTGACAACTTCCAATTTTTCTAGATTCAAACTTCATATCAAGGTCATCTCTACTCTGAGGAGTCAGCACTTCCCCAGTCAAGTTTTGAGTGCCTTCTGACCTGATGGGCTTATCTCCTCGCACTATACAATGTTTCAGGGCTATTCATAAAGTTCTCCAGTAATATATCAGACAGTGTTTCACTGCTGTTCATAAAGTTTTCACTGCTCAATTGTTTAAGAAGTGGATGGCCTCTTCCTTCTTCTGAGTCTGTCTTAGCCCAGAAGTTCCACTGAAACCTGTCCACCATGGGTATCACTGCTGGCATTTTATGACACTGTTGGCATAGCCTCCAGCCTCACAGCAACACATAAGCACCACAGGATGACAAACTGACAGACAAGTTTGTCTTCCTTAGTTGTTCCTAACCATTCTGCACCTGCCCACTTCAAGGCCCGGCCTTAAAATACATAGAGCCGCCCCCAAGTGAAGCAGTCCTGAGCTCGGCACTCATCTACCTCAGTCCCCGGCCTTGAAATAGACAGATTTATCTGCAAGTGAAGCAGTCCCAAGCTGGTTACCCACCTACTTCAGGCCTTTGCCTTAAAATAGATAGAACTGCCCCCAAGTGAAGCAGCCCCGAGCCTACTGCCTGCCTACCTCAGACCCTAGCCTTAAAATTGATTAGAGCCACCCCCAAGTGAAGCAGCCCTGAGCCCAGCACCCACCTACCTTGTGCCTGGGCCTTAAAATTGATAGAGCCACCTCCAAGCAAAACAGCACCAAGCCCGGTGCCTGCCTACCTTGGGCACTGGCCTTAAAATAGATATAGCTGCCTCCAAGCAAAGTAGCCCTGAGCCCAGCACCCACCCACCTCAGGCCCCAAACCTTATCATACTAGTTATACAAAAATAACCACTATCATTACAGAAGCAACAGAAGACAGAGTTGGAGTAATCCCTCACAGACAACCAAATACCTTGGGAGAGAAAACCACTGGGCCTGCTGATGCGAGCATAGTATTCGGGGACACCAGGCTCAACTGGCACACCGTAGTACATAAAAATCTTGTTCCACAACCTACTTTGGTGAATAGTGACTGTGGTCTTAAAAGCTTTTGAGCAGCCATCTGAGATGCAGCTACTGGTTTCCTTTCATCTGAAACAAAGAGAGTGAAGAAAATCAAGGGTGTTTGGAAACAATCAGTCCAAGAATGTGATGGACTTTGAGACCAGAAGAACTAGATGGTGCCTGGCTACCAATACCTACCACTTGGTAAGGGATCAAAACTGGCGATCATGGGTAGAGTGGAAGGAAAAATGTGGAACAAAATTCATAAACACAATAATGACCAGAATTACTGGTCAGATAGAGTATGGTGGGAACCCCAAGACTATGGCCCTGGGATACCCTTCAGGCCTGGGATAGGACTCATTCCCAAGAACTGGCCTTCAGCCCAATAGTAGAAAGACTTACATGCAGAACACTCAACTCAGGGCAATGCACCCACCTACTGTATGGAGATACACCCTTTGAAGCAATCAGCCATGGGGCACCAGAGGGGCAGCATTCACATGGAGGGAAAACTGGACAGACAGAAGTGCATAGTTAAGAAGGACATGGGGCACTGGGGTCACAGGGAAGGGAGGGGATGAGAGTGGGCAGGGTTGAGGATGGTAATTGGGGTGTGAAGTCAAATGTACACAAACTGTTGAATGTAAAACAAATTCTGCTATGTAAATTTGCACCCAAATCACTGTCACTTGATTAAACCAGCCCTTAAAGAGAGTTGTAGAAACATAAAATAATATTACTCTTCCCATTTTTTTAATTTTAGAAAATATTTATTTTTCAAAAAATATTTATGTTAACATGTAATATGTTGAATAAATAAATACATGTTTAGTTTTTCAGTTTTAATTTTTAATATGGTAAATACCAATAGATACAACCCACATAAACAGCTCTTTGGGGTCCTTAATAATTTTTAAGAGTGCGGGAGCTCTGGTGATATAGTGCCTAAGGCATTTGACTGCTAACCAGAAGGCTAAAAGTTCAAACTCACCAGCTAATCCTGGGATGGAAGGTTGGGCAATCTACTTCTGTAATGATACTGCCTCAGAAACCCAAGAAGGTGTCACTATGAGTCGGATCCGACTGGATGGCAATGAGTTTGGTTTTTTAGTTTAGAAAGTGCTCCTGAGCCCAAATGTCTGAGACTTGCTACACCCAAATGATTTTCAAATTCAATATGAATAGTTTCCTTAGCTCTTGTTTTAAAATATGTTACTTCACAAGGTAAGATAATCCTATCCACTAAGATTATCCTCCTCGGAAACCCAAGGAGGGGTCACTATGAGTCGGAATTGACTTGACGGCAGTGACCTTGTTTTTGTTTTATTTTTTAAATATCATCCTCACCTATATAATAGGTTTATTTCTGTTCATGTATATCTGTAAATGTAAAAAGAGAATGAAAAAAGAAAAGGGAATTGGGAGCCCTCTAACCATAGAACCCAAAAGGGACCTACAAATTGGTGAAAAGCATTTTCTAAGAAGTAAAATCTTTTCTGTTATGAACTGTTATTGTTAGTTGCTATCAAGTCATTTCTGACTAATGGCAACCTTCATGTGTGTTAGAACAGAACTATACTTTGTAGGGTTTTAGAACTGTATTCCATAGTCTTTTCAAGGCTGTGCCTTTAGGAAGCAAATCACCAGTACTATCTTTCAAGATGCCTCTAGGTGGTGTCATAGCACTGAACAGACCTTGTTGTTGTTGTTTTGCCGTTGAGTAGGCCCGACTCCTAGCGACCCCTCCTTGGGTTTCTGAGGCAGTATCACTACGGAAATAGGACAAACAGACCTTAATAAAAGGAAAACCAAACTCACTGCCATCAAGTAAGATCCAACTCATTGCAACCCCTCCTTGGGTTTCTGAGGCAGTATCACTACGGAAATAGGACAAACAGACCTTAATAAAAGGAAAACCAAACTCACTGCCATCAAGTAAGATCCAACTCATTGCAACCCCTCCTTGGGTTTCTGAGATTGCCCAATGTTACTTCAGAGGAGTGGCCAGTGGGTTTGAACCACCAGCTTTCTGGTTAGCAGTTAAATTGCCCAGTCTTCCTTCAGAGGAGTGGCTGGTGGGTTTGAACCACTAGCCTTCTGGTTAGCAGTCAAATGCTATAGGCACTACACCACCAGAGCTCTCTGTTAAAAGTGAAAGCAAAGAGTTTTATTGGTGGCTGGGGACATCTCTAGCCAGGATATACATTGCAATGCAAGATCACAAAGTGTTCCAACATTAAGAAAAGTAGGGAAAGGAGTGCATGACTATCACCATGAAGGCTTGGGATTACATGTGGTTTCATGACAATAGCAAGTTCTGTGATGTAAGTCAGCTCTGGTAAGCATAATGCCTAAGGCACTTGACTGCTAACCAGAAGGCTGGCAGTTCAAACCCACCAGCCACTCCTTGGAATGAATGTTGGGCAATCTACTTCCATAGTGATACTACCTTGGAAACCCAAGGAGGGGTCACTATAAGTCGAGTCCGACTCGATGGCACATAACAACAACAACAAGGTTAGCTAATTTATTTTCTAACATAGACTTCCTGGAGTTAACCTAGGAAGAGATTTTTCTCAAATATCTACATATACATTCTTCCTGTGGCATGCTGCACAAGCATTCTCTCAAGACCACCTTGGTAAACATTTCCTAACAAATATTACTTCATAAACCACATCCTTGCTCCCTGAGAGCAGTTAAAGTTTTATTAGAAGTTACATGTCACAAGAAGCTAAATCACAGGCTATAGTCTTAGGAAGGCAGAAAAGAGGATTGAGGAAATGCTGAACTTTAATTAAAAAAATGAAGCTTTCAGTCAGACCTAGGTCAGTCATTTTCTATCCTCCCAAGCACCTCAGTTTCAGAGTGTCCTCTCGCAGTGGGTTTGCACCACCAACCTTTCAGCTAGCACTCTAGGATTTCACTATTTGCAACTCAGAGGAACTCCAGGTATGAATTGAAAAAAAAAAAACCAAACACTGCTATTGAGTCAGTTCTGACTCATAGCAACCCCACATGGTTTCCAAGGCTGTAAATCTTTATGGAAACAGACTGCCTTGTCTTTCTCCCTTGGAGTAGCTGGTGGGTTTAAAGTGCCAAACTTTCGTTTAGTAGTCAAATGCCTTAGCCACACCTCCAGCAGAGTTCTTGGTATGAACTGAGGTGTATATAATTGTATAGCCAAAAATATCATTAAAAAAAAAAAAAAAAGTAGATAATCTTCCAACTCCCATGCCTCTCAAGTCAACCCTTTTTAACAGCTTTATTGAGACATAATTCATATACCATATAATGCACTGATTTAAAGTGCATAAAATCTAGTAGCTTTTAATATATCTGTAAAGTTGTATATCTATCACCACAACCAACATTAGAACATTTTCATTGCCCTAGAAAAAGACCCCACACCCACTAGCTATCACAACTCCAAGCTCCCCATCCACCCATCTCTAGAAACAAAAACAAAAAACCTTGCTGTGAGCCAATTCTCACACATGGCAACCCTGTGAGTTATAAAGTAGAACTGCTCCATGAGGTTTCCTTGGCTATAATCTATACTCTTCCCATTTTTTTAATTTTAGAAAATATTTATTTTTCAAAAAATATTTATGTTAACATGTAATATGTTGAATAAATAAATACATGTTTAG
>NW_006921851.1:4139432-4140627 GCF_000298275.1 Orycteropus afer afer | reverse complement strand
GGGTACAAATATGGATCTCTTCCAGTCAATTGGCCAGGTAGCTTTCTTCCAAATCTCTTGGCATAACTGAGTGAGTGCCTCCAGTTTGGCATCCGTTTGTTGAAATACTTCAATGAGTATTCCATCAATTCCTGGAGCCTTGTTCTTCACCAGTTCCTTCATTGCAGCTTCGACTTCCTCTTTCAGTACCATTGGTTCTATATCATATGCCACCTCCTAAAATGGATGAAGACCGACCAGTTCTTTTTGGTACAGTGAATCTGTGTATTCCTTCCATCTTCTTTTGATGTTCCTTGCATCATTCTATATTTTGCCCTTAGAATCTTTCAATATCGCAACTTGAGGCTTAATTTTTTTCCTCAATTCTTTCAGCTTGAGAAAAGCCGAGCATGTTCTTCCGTTTTGGTTTTCAGACTCCAGGTCTTTGCACATTTCATTATAGTCATTGGCTTTGTCTTCTCAAGCTACTCTTTGAAATCTTCAGTTCAATTCTTTTATCTTGTCATTTCTTCCATTTGCTTTAGCTACTCTCCACACAAGGGCAAGTTTCAGAGTCTCTTCTGTCATCCATTTTGGTCTTCTCTTCTTTTCTTGTCTTTTTTGTGACCTCTTGCTTTCTTCATGGATGATGCTCTTGATGTCATCCCACAATTCTTCTGGTTTTCTGTCATTGCTGTTCAATGTATTAAATCTATTCTTTAGATGTTCTCTAAATTCAAGAGGGATATGTTCTAAATCATATTCTGGCTCTCATGGACTTGTTTTAATTGTCTTTAACTTCAAGATGAACTTGCATATGAGCAGTTGGTGGTCTGTTCCACAATCAGCTCCTGGTCTGGTTGTGGCTGAAGATATTTAGCTTCTCCATCACTTCTTGCCACAGATATAGTGAGCCTGATTCCTGTGTGTTCCATCTGGTGAAGTCCACGTGTACAGCCTCTGTTTGTATTGTTGAAAAAAGGTGTTTGCAATGAATAAGTTGTTGGTCTTGCAAAATTCTACCATGCAAGTTCCAGCATTATTTCTGTCACCAAGACCAAATTTTCCAGCTACCAGTGATTCTTCTTTGTTTCCCACTTTTGCATTCCAGTCACCAGCGTTAATTAACACATCTTGATTGCGTGTTCGGTCAATTTCAGACTGCAGAAGTTGATAAAAATCTTCAATTTCCTCATCTTTGGCTTTGGTGGTTGGT
>NW_006921851.1:4133979-4139332 GCF_000298275.1 Orycteropus afer afer | reverse complement strand
TTTTAATTTTAGAAAATATTTATTTTTCAAAAAATATTTATGTTAACATGTAATATGTTGAATAAATAAATACATGTTTAGTTTTTCAGTTTTAAACAGAAGCAGATCACAAGGCTTTTCTTCTGTGATGCTGCTAGGTAAGTTTGAATGCTTAACTTTTAGGTTAGTAATTGAGGGCAAATGTTTGCATTCCCCCAAAGACTCCTCCTCCAGTCTTAGACCACTAATCTTCATGTCTCTAAAATTGCCTATTCTGGACATTTCATATAAATGTAACTATACATTACATGGTCCTTTGTGACTGGCTTCTTTCATTTAGCATGTTTTCAAGGTTCATCCATGCTGTAGCTTGAAAAACTATGTCATTTCTTTTTTACTGCTAAATAACACTCTTTTGTACAAATGTGATACCAAGAATTTGGTTTGGCCTTTGTCTTTGGTTCTTAAAAGATACCACTTTAAATTTCTCAAGAAATCAAGGTGGCTTTGTTTTCTAAAACAGTTAAGCAACACTCAAGCCTGTGCAAATGAGTAGGAGCCCCAAAGACCATGCCTGGCAAATAACCTAAGGAGGGGAGGGAGCAGGATGCAATTATCATGCATATTCACTGATTCATTCAATCATGACTATGTAATCAAGCCCCAGTTGTGACTATGCAATGAAGCCAACAAATAGCTTTGGACACAGAAGTTCCTTTGAGTTTCCAGATTCATGACACACATGGAAGGGTCACATGTCTCTGGTGACATGAAGTTCTGCACTGAAACTTTCCCCTCCTCAACTTCATCTGTACATCTATTCACATGTATCTTTTTGTGGTTATATTACAATTGTTTTTAAGAGTATAGGTTTTTCTGTGAGTTATTCTATGAAATTATCAAAACTACCAGAGATATTGAGAGGCTGATAGGGACTGGCGTGTACCTGTTGAGCAGTTAGAAACTAAGTCCTTTGAACTTGTGAAGACCCATATCTGGGTGACTGAGGGACACAGAAAGCCTGCACAAGCAACTAATCTGAAGGACAGTATCCTTTTAACTTGTAAGGTCTGACTTAACTCCCAGTGATTAGGGTCAGATAGAAAGTGTCATAGATAATGAAGAAGTGGAAAAATGGGGATATGAGTTATCTTTGCATTTTGGGAATCAGCCTTATGTAAATTTTTATTTTTATTTTTATGAAACATGTGAGAGCCAGAACTCTACAGCACTGCTTTATTTTTCAGGGTCTTGCAATTTTCTGCCTTTGACAGGGTACAGCCTTACCTTGTTTTCCTTCTCTACCTGATTCCTGTCTTACACACAGTTTCCAGCTTTTCATAGGTTTTGTTTTGTTACATTTTGCTTATCCTTCCAAAAGTTGAGCATTTGGGTTTTTCTATCTTATGGCTTTTGTGAATAATGCTGCAATGAACATTTGTAAACAAGTGTAAGTTTGAATCCCTGTTTTGAAGTCTTTTGGTATATAACTAGGATTAGAATTGCTGGGTCATATGGCAGCTCTGTGCTTAACATTTTGTGGGACTGCCAGACTGTCTTCCACAGTGCCTGTACCATTTTACATTCCCATCAGCAATTCCTCTACCTCCTCACCAACACTTGTAATTTTCTGTAATTTTTATTATAGTTATACTACTGGATTTGAAGTAGTATCTCATTGGAGTTTTGACTTATCAGAGTCTTTTTCTTGGGTAATTAATATTGTTAACTGGCATACTCTAGTGCTTTGGATGTTCAGACCCTCAAAACTCTCTTTCTAACATGAATGCTAAATTCAAGTTTTCCCCTCCTAAAACAACTAGATTAAGTTTTGCTGTCATTGTTAGATGTCATCGAGTCAGTTGCAGTTCATAGTGACCCTATGTACAACAGAATAAAACACTGCCTGGTCCTGTGCTCTTAGATATCTAGTGCTGCTCTAATAGAAATACCACAAGTAGATGGCTTTAACAAACAAACTTATTCTTTCACAGTTTAGGAAGCTAGAAGTCTGCATTCAGGGTGCTAGCTCTAGTGGAAGGGTTTCTTTCTCAGTTGGCTCACAGTTGAAGAGGAAGGTCCTTGTCTCCTTTCAGAATCCATAGGTCCAGCATTCTTTGGAGATCTCCATGTGTCCTGGCATCAATCTTCTCCTGGATCTAGGAGGTTACTAGCTCAGGGATCCTGGGACCAAAGGATGTGCTTTGCTCCTGACTCTTTTTTCTTGCTGGTAGTAGATCCCCCTCTGTCTGTTTGCTCCTCTCTCCTTTCATCTCTTGTAAGATAAAAGTGTTGCAGGCCATACTCAAGGGAAATTTTTCTTACATCAGATCAGGGATGTGACCTGAGTAAAAGTGTTACATCCCACTCTAATCCCCTTACAACTGATTGGCTGATCACATCAGATTATATCAGATTACATCAACACATAACAGCCAAATTATATGATTACATAACTATGAAGACACTGAGAATCATGGCCTAGCCAAGTTGACACATATTTTGGGGCGGACACAATTCAATCCATGACATGTGCCTCCTCACAATCATTGTTACTATGTTTGAGCCCATTGTTACAGCCACTGTGTCAATTCATTTCATTGAGGTTCTTCCTCTTTTTTGCTAACTCTCTATTTACCAACCACAATGCCCTTCTCCAGGGACTGGTCCCTCCTGATAACATGTCCAAAGCATGTGACAGTCTTCTCTTCTAAGGAGCATTCTGGTTGTACTTCTTCCAAGACAGATTTGTCCATTCTTCTGGAAGTCCATGGTATATTCAATATTCTTCATCAATGCCATAATTTAAAGGCATCAATTCTTCAGTCTTCCTTATTCATTGTTCAGCATTTGCACGTAAATGAGGCAACTGGAAATATCATGGCTTGGGTCAGGCATATATTAGTCCTCAAAGTGACATCTTTGCTTTTTAACATTTTAAGAGGTTTTTTTTGCAGCAGATTTGCTCAATGCAATATGTCATTTGATTTCTTCACTGCTACTTCCATGGATGTTGATTGTGGACCCAAGTACAATGAAATTATTGTCAACTTCAATATTTTGATGTTGCTAAGATTAAATTTAGGGCAATTTTATTTCTGTTGGCCTTTCAGTAGAACCTATTATCTGTCACCATGATCTAGAGACTTCAGAAAGCCCACCTGAAGTTCTATAGTTGTCACCCTCAGTTCTCAATTCTCAATTGTGGTGTACACAGTATAGCCCTGTGTGAAGTCAAGAGCACAGGCTTTGAGTCCAACCCAAGGTCAAAATAATCTCTAATTCTTCCTAGCTATGTGACCTTCATCACATAATTTATTTACTCTCTCCATCTCAGTTTCCTCATCTATAAAACAGGGACATCACTATCTATCCAAAAGCAACATAGTACAGTGGTCAGGGACACAAGCTCTGGAATGGACTGCCTTTATTTCTATTCCAGCTCTGCAAACTCCACAGATAAGTGATCTTGGGCAAGTTATTAACTTCTGTCCTAGTTTTCTAAGGCTGCCATAAAAAAGTACCACAAATTGCGTGGCTTATAACAACAGAAATTCATTCTCTCAACAGTTCTGGAGGATAAAAGTCTGAGTTCAGGGGGTTGTCAGGGTCATGCTCCCTCCAACATCTCTAGAGGAGAATCCTTCCTTACCTCTACCACCTTCTGGTAGCTCTGGGCATTCCTTGGTTTGTGGCAGCATAATCCCAATCTCTGCCACCATCTTCACAAGGCTGTCTTCCCTTTGTGTTTTGTCTATATCTGTGTCTGTGTCCAAATATCCTTCTTCTTATCAGAGCAATTCCCTCCACCTATTAGTTTCTTAATATTCAGGAATCATATAGTATGGCTGAAGACCATTTTTATATGGCCTATACAGCTGTAGTGCCTAAGGCACTTGACTGCTAACCAGAAGGCTGGCGGTTCAAACCCACCAGCCACTCCTTGGAAGGAACGTTGGGCAATCCTACTTCCGTAGTGATACTGCCTCGGAAACCCAAGGAGGGGTCACTGTGAGTTGGGGCCGACTCGACAGCAAATAACAACAACAACATACAGCTGTGGTCTCATAAGTCATGATTGGGAGGGACTATGCAATAAGGTGCATGGCATCTATGTGGAGGTGAGGCCATGCAACTAAGGTGTATGGAATCCTAACAAAGGGATTGATCAGCTTTGTCATCCCACTAGGCTTAAAATGAGTCATTTCGGAGGCAGAAAAGGGAGACCTGATTACCATCAAGAAGAGGAGACAGGAACAGAGCATGTCCTTTGCATTTCGGACCTCCTAGACCTAGGAGATAGAGAGCTGTAACAAGAGAGAGCAAGAAGCAGCAGCAAAGAAATGGTGACAGCAGTGGTAGCAGAACCAGGAAACCAGCAGGAGATGATATGATGAGCTTTCTGGCCCATAGAGTGAAAGAGCAGAGTGCCTTTGGGCATGAGTGGGGTGCCTCTGGGCACCTATTGGTAGAGCTAAAGAGCTTTGTAGCATTTGCCAAGCAGGGCAGAGGCTGGGCCAGCCCAAGAGACCCAAGGGGACAAGGGCTAGAATGAGGCCTACCTGAGGCCATTGTTAAGAAAAAGCTTTCCCAACCAAAAAAGTGTAATGCAAGTCATTTCTGAACCTCAGTTATAACCTGTTATTTCCCTAATAAATCCCATAATCAGGAGTACTGTCTGTGAGTTTTGTGTGGCCATTGCAACAAATTATTGAACCCAGGTAGAGAAGTACAGTTAGGAAGGATGTTTGGTGCCAGGACTGGTGAAAAGGTCAGAAAGAGGAAGTATGTCTGACCCCTGCTTTATAGGAATCAATCTTGGATTGATGCTGATGGTAATTCTCCCTCCCTCTTGTGAAGTTGAAGGAGATCAAACACCTCCATCACACCAATTTTACAATTGGCTTCAGAAGCAGGATTCATTGCACTGACTCCAGACTCATGTAAGCATGATCCTTTGTAAAAGAAAGAACAAAAGGGTGGGAGAAGTGAACTTTTGATTCTTAGATGGTTACTTTGGTTGTTGTTATCTGTTATGTCTGAAAGGAGAAAGTAAGATGTTATGTTGGAACAGTAGACAGGGAAATGGAGGATAGGAAAGCTGTTTCTAGAGTGGTTTGGGTCAAAAGTTAGGCTGGTTAAAGAAGTGAATTAATAAGAGGCCAGGGTCCTCTGGTTCCCCTCAGCCAGAGATCTAAGGCCATATGCTTATGAATAGGAAGATAGTCAACGTGTGCAGAAGAGAAGATGAAACTGAATGTTTTCCTTTTTTTTAAGGGCTATGTGTTTATTTTAATGTACTACGGATAGTGGGGAGCTCTGGTGGTGTAGTGCCTAAGGTATTTGACTGCTAACCAGAAGGCTGGCAGTTCAA
>NW_006921851.1:4131131-4133129 GCF_000298275.1 Orycteropus afer afer | reverse complement strand
AAAGACCTGTGTGTGTGTGTGTGTGTGTGTGTGTGTGGTGGGGAGGGGGTTGTTTAACATGTTTTTTTTTTTTTCAAGCAAGTAGTTTGCCGTTGGGTGCATCAAGGCAGGAAAACTCAGTACCCATCAGAGGAATCTCCTTCAAGCACTGGAATCTAAAGTGAGCTGATAAGTAAACAACCTGCTATGCTCACCTGTTGTGACCACCTGGGTCCACTCAATGAGTGAAAGTGGTGGAGGGACAACAGTGAAGAGATAGGCTGAATATTCTCAATGGAGGGAGAACATTCCCCTTGAGAACAGGAACCAGACAAGGATGCCCTCTACCACCACTTCTGTTCAACATTGTATTGGAAGTCCTAGCCAGGGCCATAAGGCAAGAAAGGGAAATCAAAGGATCCAAATTGGAAAGGAAGAAGTCAAACTATCCCTATTTGCTGATAATATGATCCTACACCTAGAAAACCCAAGAGACTCGGTAAAAAATCTACTGGAAATAATTGAGAGATTTAGTATAGTGGTAGGTTACAAGATCAACATACAAAAATCAGTTGGAGTCCTCTACACCAGAAAAGAGATTGCTGAAAAGAAAATAAGGAAATCAATACCATTTACAATAGCTACCAAAAATATAAAATACTTGGGAATAAATCTCACTAGGGACACAAAAGACCTATACAAAGAAAACTACAAATCACAACTCCAAGAAACCACAAGAGAGCTACATAAATGGAAGAGCATACCATGATCATGGAGAGGAAGATTGAACATTGTGAAAATGTCAATCCTACCCAAAGCAATCTATATATTCCATGCAATCCCAATCCAGATCCCATCAATATTCTTTAAGGATATGGAAAAACCAATAACTAATTTTATATGGAAAAGAAAGAGACCTCAGATAAGCAAAGCACTACTGAAGAAGAAAAACAAAGTAGGAGGTCTCATGCTCCTGGATTGCAAAACCTACTATACAGCCACAGTAATCAAAACTGCCAGGTACTGGTACAATGGACAGACACATAGACCAGTGGAACAGAATTGAGAGCCCAAAAATAGATCCACTGACCTATGGACAGCTGATTTTTGACAAAGGGCTGAAATCCATTAAATGGGGAAGAGATGGTCTCCTTAACAAATGGTGCTAGCAAAACTGGATATCCATTTGTTGAAAAATGAAAAAAGATCCATACCTCACATCATACACAGAAAGTAACTCCAGATGGATCAAAGATTTAAATGTGAAACCTAAAACTATAAAATTCCCCAAGGAAAAAATAGAGGAAAATTTAGGGACCCTAAGTTATGGCATAAATTGACTGTCAAGCATAACTCAGAATGTATGAACAGCTGAATGAGCATAAACTAGAAGATTGGGACCTTGTAAAAAGTAAATTTTTATGTGCTTCCAAAGACTTCTACAAAAGAGTAAAAAGAGAACTGATAGATTGGGAAAAAAAAATATGGCAATGACCTATCTGACAAGGGACTTATCTCTGAAATTTGTAGAAAACTACAATACTTCAACAACAAAAAGATTAACAATCCAATTAAAAAATGGGCAGAAGACATGAATAGACGCTTCACCAAAGAAGATATTCAGGCAGCCAGCAAATACATGAAGAAATGCTCATGATCAATAGCCATCTAAAAAAAATCTGAGAGATGCAAATCAAAACAACAATGAGATAATATGTCACCCCAGCACTAATGGCAAAGTTCAACAAGACAGAAAACAACAAATGCTGGCAAGAAATTGGGACTCTCACACCCTGCTGGTGGTATTGTAAAATGATACAACCACTGTGGAAAGCGGTATACCAAAAAACCAAACTCACTGCCATCAAGGCAATTCGAATCATAGCGACCCCTCCTTGGGTTTCAGAAGTGGTATCTCTACAGAAGTAGATTGCCCAGTCCTCCTTCCGAGGAGTGGCTGGTGGGTTTGAACTGCCAGCCTTCTGTTTAGCAGTCAAATGCCTTATGCACTATGCCACC
>NW_006921851.1:4106824-4128466 GCF_000298275.1 Orycteropus afer afer | reverse complement strand
CAGGACAGATCTTGAAACATCCTTTGTGATGATGAATGCCACACCATTCCTCTTTAAACTGTCATTCCTGGCATAGTAGACCATATGGTTGTCTGATTCAAAATGACCAAAACTAGTCCATTTCAGCTCCCTAATGCCTAGGATATCAATCATTATACATTCCATTTCATTTTTGACAACTTTCAATTTTCCTAGATTCATACTTCGTACATTCCATGTTCTGATTATTAATGGATGTTTGCCACTGTTTCTCCTCAATTTGAGTGGTGCCATATCAGCAAATGGAGGTCTCGAAAGCTTTACCTTATCCATATGAGTAAGGCTGATTTTACTCTGATAATGCAGCTCCTGCAGAGTCCTGCTTTAAGAGCTTTCTAAGCTAAGTGACTCATCTTCCTCCTCTGTATTGGACAATGCTTCTGGACTATTCATAAAGTTGCTCAGTAATGTATCAGAGAGTGTTTCCCTACTATTCATAAGGTTTTCCCTGTCTAATTCTTTGAGAAGTGGATGGCCTCCTCTTCTTCCTAGTCTGTCTCAGTCGGCAAGCCAGGCTGAAACCTGTGCACCATGTGCACCCCACTGGGTTTGAAAGACCAGTGGCACAGCCTCAAGACTCACTGCAACATGTCACCACAGTAGGACAAACTGACAGACAAGTTTGTCTCCCTTAGCTGTTGGAAACCTCTCCAACCACCCTTACCTGGATCCCTGAGGCTGACTCCTCAATGTGTTCTGGTCCCCTCTTCCTTTTCTGCCCTCTCCCTGCTTTCCCACCTCGCTGCTTGTGGGGCATGGCCTGGGTTCCCTCTCCTCACCTGGGTCCCTGTGGCTGACTCCTCCAACTCTAGGGGAAGACTTATCTGTCAGCTCTGGAGGAAGGTCCTTGCTTCCTTTCAACATCTGCAGGCTGGAAATTCCTTGGAGATCTCCATGTATCTTGATATCAATCTTTCTGTGGTCTAAGAGATTCTTAGTGCAAAGAACCCCAGTTCCAAAGGATGCACTGCACTTCCAGCCCTTCTTTCTTGGTGATGGTAGGTTCCTCTTTCTTTATTTGCTTCTCTCTCCTTTCATCTCTTGTAAGATAAAAGGTGATGCATCCACACTCCAAGGAAACTCCCCTTATTCCATACCATGGATGAACTTAGAGAGAATTATGTTGAGGGAAATAAGTCAATCACAGAAGGACACATATAGTATTAGTTCATTATTGTAAAAAGTCAAGGAAAGGTTTACATATGGAAGGAAACTTTCTTTGTTGGTTACGGGGGGGGGGGAACACTGCAAAAAAAAAGCAATGACCCATGTTACTTTAGTTTTGTGTATTTCACTGCACATAAATTATATTTCAATAAAATGTATTTAAATTAAAAAAAAAGGTGGGGGAGGGAGAGAGATGAGCTAAGTTTGGACATGTTCCATTGCCACCTGTTGACCTGACCCATGGAGGCTAGGGATGAGAGAGAGAGAGAGAGAAAGGGATAGCCAATTTGAAGCACAGGGAGGTGTGTGGACTCCTGAGTCTATAACTGGTACACACTGACCTAGCCCTGAGGAGCCATGGATGAACTGACTACAACCTGACCAAATGATACTGTGAGCTGATGTAGATTGCTGCAGTTTGAAGGCTTGCTCTGGACTGGACTTTGTTTGTGGATGCAAATTCTTAAAGCTCTAACCAGAACAAAAGATTCTTCAGATCATAGAATATGCCTGTCTCCTCAGAATACTGGTTTGGAAGGGACAGGCAATTTGAACATTCACTATCTAAAATCAGGGGAGATAAAGACATGAAGTTATTGGCATACACACCTTTGTGAGTGTGCTTAAAGTCAAAATGAGAGGAGAAAGGGAGAATCCCCACTGAATAGATTCCTCTTCCTGATACAGCTGGGGAAGAGAGGGTGGGAGTAGAAGTTGATAGAATTATATGATTCAGTTGTGAGTGTTGCTTGTTAACAGAGTTGATTGTGATTGTAAAAACTGTTATTGTGGAAGCTATAAATGTGAAAAAATGGACTAAGCGAGAGGTACTGCTAGACTGGAGTACAGTGACCTATTCTAAATTCCCTTTAATGTTTTGCTATTCCGATACCTTGAGACTTAAAGCAAGGGAATAATCTCTGTGTTAAATTTTATCGGATACCAGAAATGGTGAGGCCAAGATGATTTTGGAGAACATGACTAGATCAGATGGATACCTGCAGCAGACCTAAATGGCTGATACTTTGGTAACCTCACCCTGAAGACTCCTTGCCCTACTTTAGGACTAATTGTTAATGGCTGTTTTGGATTGGTAAAATGATTAGGAAGGGGAAGTTACCCTCCAAGTATGAAAGAACCATGGTTAGAAAAGCCAAGAGGTGGCCTGCAGTGTGAAAATTGCCTTTCTAGCCATGGTCTTGTAACTCCCACCAAATAATTGAGTGGAACTATGCAAATAATGTGCTTGTGGCCCACCAAGGGGACTGGACGGCTTACTAATAATGCAAATAAGGTGCATGGCATCCTTCTTGGATAGGACCATGCAAATAAGGTCTCATGAAGGGATTGGTCAGTTTTGCCATCTGGCTAGGCTTAAAATGAGCCATCCCAGAGGTAGAGGTGGGGAGAGGGGGTTCTGACTACCACCAAGAAGAAGAGATTCATGGCAACCCCATCTGTTTCAGAATATAAATGTGCACCACTGGGTTATTCATTCATCAATTGAAGGACATTTGGGTTGTTTCCACTTTTAGACTATCATGAATAATGCTGCTATATATATTCATGTGATATTTTTGTACAGACTTGTGTTTTCATGTGCATGATATGTTACATACATATTTAACCTTTTGAGGAACTGCCAGACTTTTCCAATGTAGCTGTATCATTTTACATGCCTCCCATACTATACATAACAGCTCCAATTCCTCCATATCTTTGCTCCATTATTGTTCATCTTCTCTGGTAGCATAGTACCTAAGGAATTTGACTGCTAAACAGAAGACTGGTGGTTCAAACCCACTAGCCACTCCTCAGAAGGAAGGTTGGGCAATCTACTTCTGGAGTGATACCACCTTGGAAACCCAAGGAGGGGTCGCTATGAGTCGGATCCAACTCAATGGCAGTGAGTATCTAGAAGATGTAAAGTGATATCTCATTCTGGTTTGGGTTTGTAATTCCTTGATAGGTAATTATGTTGGGCATTTTTATTATGTGCTTATTGTCCATTTGTATATATTATTTGGAGAAATGCTTACTAATATTCTTTACTCTCATTTTTTTATTAGATTATTTGTCTTGCTATTACTGAGTTGTAAATGTTCTTTATATATTCTAGACACAATTCCCTTATCAGATATATTATGTGCAAATATTTTTTCCATTTCATGAGTTATCTTTTCTCTTCTTTTTTTATTGTTACAAATATATGTATAACACATTTGCCAATTCACTTTTGTTCATGTGTACAACTTAGTGACATACATTACATTAATCATGTTGTGCAGCCATCACATATATCTGTCAAAAATTTCCATCACCATAAGAGGGATGACTCCCTCTTTTCACTTTCTTGATGGTAGCCTTGAAGCACTAAAGTTTTTATTTTGGGGAGTTCAATTTATCTATTTTTTTGTTTTGTCATTTGTGCCTTTGATGTCATATTTAAGTCAGCCTAACCCAAAGTCATGAATACATACTCCTATATTTTCTTCTAATAGTTTGATATGTTTAGCTCTTACACTTAGATCTATGATTCATAATGAGTTAATTTTACATGGTGTGAGGCAGAAATCCAACCAATTCTTTTTTATGTGGATATCCAGCTGTTCCATCACTATTGGTCGAAAAGAATATTCTTTGGCCTTGGCATACTTGTTGAAAATCTATTGACCATAAATGTAATTGTTTATTCTGAACTCTCAATTCTATTTCATTGGTGCAGTGTAATATATTTCTCTTTATATATGGCCTTTCTGGCCTTGGGCTCATAATTGTACCATAAACAACTGGTTGGGCCACAATTTGTTCTGTGACTGGTCTATTTTATATAATTTGCATAAAAAATAAATTGGTATTTTATCCATAAAATAGATTGATGTTTTATGCATAAAATAGGGATTGGTCAATTTACTATGCAAACATGGTACATAAAGCCACTGAAAGAGATTAAGTAACTCTTTGAGGATTAGTCCATATGGAGCCTGACTGGGAGGGCCATGCCTTGAAATTGAAAAAGAACTGTTTATATAGGCAACCAGCCTGACAGAGGTTTTCAGAGTGAGGCTGTGAGAGAGAGGAAACCTCCTAAAAGAGCTGTATTATGGGTCAAGAGCTATAACACACAAGAAAATGCTGAATGAGACAGAACAAGATGGTGCAAGACAGTAAGAAATGGCAGCAGTAGTTATGAGTACAGGTACCATGGATGGCTGTAGTGGTGCTTGCCAGTCCACAGAAGGAAACAGAGAGAGAAAGAGAGAGAGTTGAGCTCCTTCAGGCAAGAGGCTTGCTGGCAGAGTGGGGTGCCTCTAGGATGCAGTGGTGGTGCTAAAAGAGCCATATTACTTGCCTGAGCAGGGAAGAGGCCTAAGAGGGCTCAACAGCAGAGGCCTAGGAGGCCCAGCTTCAGAGGCCTGGGAGATTCTGTGCAGGGGTTTTCCAATGGCAAGTCAAGGTCCAGTGGAGGACAAAAGTACAAGAGAAGGGTGGACATAGCTGAGAAGGTGATCACCTGAGAGATGTCCTGATTTGAAGCTGTCCTGATTGATGAAGTTGATCTTGTCTTCTGAGTTCCATCCTGTTATTTCCAAGTTGATCTTGATTGCAAATTCTAGTGTATTTCTTCTCTAATAAACCACATAATTTTGAGCATGATCTGTGAGTTCTGTGTGGCCATTGCAATGAATTATCAGACCCAGCAGAGAAGTAGAGAGACTAGACTGGGTATGTGGTAGGGGATAGCTAGTGTCAGAAATGGTGAAAAAGTTGTAGGGTAGGGAGGGGTATGTCTGACCTTCATTTCATAGGAATGAGCTTTGTGCTGATCTTGATTCTTATCATTCAGTAATTAGGCAACTTCAGACACTAGATCAGGCTCATGCATGGCAAACATAGTGAGGATGGCACAGGACTGGGCAGTGTTAAGTTCTGTTGTGTATAGGGTTGTTATAAGTCCCAGCTGACTTGATGGCACCTAACAACAATAAAAGACACTAGATTACAATTGGTCTCTGCATCTGTCCTTGTAACCGTATCACATAGGTGAAGGGAAAAGCAATATACCAAAAGTGAATGACAAGCACAATAATGCCAAGGAAGACACAGAGAGGTGCACAAGAGGTATAGACAACAAAGGTATACATTTTTACATAGACAGTACTACATTATCAAGTGATAAACACTAATCCACAGGTGGCTACAAGTGTGGCAGGCAAAATGATAACATATGGGTAGGTAAAAGGAAAAATATTCATGACCATATATAGGTTTGGCAGACAATATTTCTACACATGTATTTTGAATGTGATTTTAAAATGTCCATATATATAAACAAAGTTATGGTGAATTCTTAGTCACAACCAAACACCTTATGGGAGTGAGTTGCTGGGCCTGAGGGTTCAGGACTATGGTCAAGGGGGACATCAAGCTCAATTGGCATAATATAGTACACACAAAAACACTGTTCTACATCCTACTTTGGTGAACAACAACTGGAGTCTTAAAAGATTGTGAGTGGCCATCTAAAAGGCAATAATTGGTCTCTCCTCATCCGGAGGTAAAGAGAGTGAAGAAAATCAAAGATGCACAGAAACAATTAGTCCAAGAGACCAGCAGACCATGGGAACTTTGGCCTACATGACCCTGAGACCAGAAGAACTAGATGGTGCCTAGCTACTACTGTCAACCATTCGGAAAGGGATCAGAGTTGGAGATCCTGGATAGAGTGAGAGAAAAATGTGGAACAAAACTCAGAATCATAAAAAGGGCCAGGCTAATTGGTCTGACAGAGACTGGAGAAACCCCCAAGACTATGGCCTCTAAACACCCTTCAGATCTAAAGTTGTACTCACTATCATGGCTTCACTTTCAGCCAAATAATAGACGGGCCTACAAGGTGAACAATTATACCAGGTAGGTGCACTCATTAAAACAATCCACCATGGGAGATCAGAAGTGCAGCATTTGCACAGAGAGAAAGATCAGAGGGCAGGAATACATAGAAAAGAAGGACACAGGGAAAAAGTAGCCACAGGAAGGAAGTGGGAAGAGAGCTGTCACATTGTGGGTACTGTAATCAATGTCATGAAACAAACAAAATGTGTATGAACTATTGAATGGAAATTGAATTTGCTCTGTAAATTTTCACTAATATCACAATAAAAATTAAAAAAAAAAAACAAAACCCAGTATTATAAGTTTTGATTACATCATTTTGAGATCAAGTAGTAGGAGTCCTCCATTTTTGTTCTTCTTTTTTCAAGATTGTTTGCCTATTCCAGATGCATTGAATTTCTATATGACTTTTAGGATTTGCTTGTCAATTTCTACAAAGAAACAAACTGGGAGTTTGATAGGGTTTGTACTGGATCTGTTGATCAATCTAAGGAGTACTGCCATGTTAATAACATTAAATCTTCCAATCCATAAAAATGGAATACATTTCCATTTATTTAGGCCTTTTTAAATTTCTTTCATCAATATTTTGTAGTTTCAAAGCATAAGGTTTGCACCTCTTTTGTTAAGTTTATTCCTATTTGTTATTTTTGATGCTGTTGTAAACTGAATTGTTTTCTTAACTTAATTTTGGATTTTTCATTACAAGTTGAAAGAAATACAATTCATTGATCTTTCATCCTAAAACCTTGCTGTAGTTGTTTATTAGTTCCCATAGTTTTTTAGTGGGCTCCTTAGGGTTTTCTACATACAAGATCATGTTCTCTGCAAATAGACATAGTTTTACTTCTTCCTTGCTTATCTGAATGTATTTTATTTCATTTTCTTGTCTAATTTCCTTGGCTAGAACTTCCAATAAAATGTTGAATAGAAGCTTCAAGAAAGGATAGCCTTGTCAACAAAAGGAATTTGAGCAAGATTTGAAAGGTAGCAATGAAGCAGCAACCATATTTTTTTTAATGCTATGAAGATTAGTGTGGGTGCCAGGCATAGTGGCTGTGGTGTAGTAAATCACTTAGTGTGGCTTTTCTACCCATAAGTCTTTGTAAACTCCAAGGTGGGATTTGCTATGAGCAACTGAGGAGCTCCTGATTGCTAAAGTTGTTCACCTGGAGTATTTCTGTTGGGAGCGGCACAAAACAATGTTCTGGGAGGTTCCCACTCTCTCTCAAGTGCTTAGAGTTCTGATGCTATGACTGGCTAGTTTGACCACTCTGCCAGGCTCAAAAGGAGGCCTCCTAGAGGCAGAACTCTCTCTGACAGCTAGTTGAGGAAGACGTGCTGCCGAAAGAGACATGCGCTCCTGAAAGAGACATGTGCTGCTGGGAAAGAGACGCAAGAGACACGCATTGCTAAGTGAGACACCAAGGGACCAGCACTGCTGGGAAAAAGACTGTGAGAGACTGTTGACTGAGGGACAGTGGGCTGGGAGAAAGGCTGAGCATTTTTCCTGAACTCGAATTGTAGCCTGTGGTGCTTCCCTAATAAACCTCACAATCTGTGAGCTCTGTGTGGCCACTGCAGCAAATTAGCAAACCCAGGAGAGAGGTGGTGGGTGCTTTGGGAGGAATGGTTGGAGAAAGGGCTGGAGGGAGGCAGCATGTCTGGCCTCGCAGGAATAGTCCTTGGGAGAATAGTCTTCCTCTTGTGGGATTAGAGGAGGTCAGAACATGTGGCCTCCTTGTCCTTTTTGCAGTGGCAGATTACATACATTGTCAAGTGATCTGCTGACTCACTTTATTGATAAGGGAAAAATCCAGACCTACAGCTTCTCCAGCTCTTACCCAGGCTCCTTATTTCACTTCTCCAAGTCCTGGGATATGTGTCTGTGCAGTTCTGTGGTGAAGAGCACCAGCTTCTTTGCACGTCATCCACAGCAGCAGTTAGAGACTGTAAGAGACAGCACATGTTCCACTTGTCCTTGCTGTTTTTTACATCTGGCTCTCCATTCTGATAGCCAGTTTAGCAGACCCACTGCAACCTCAGATGAAAGATATCAATATTGCATAGACTGCTCCACCAGCTTCCATAATTGCATATGGTCTAATCCTTATAATAATTATCTTATTCTCTAACTAAACTCTCATTGATACAATATTTTAAATAAAGGGAAAAAAAAAAAAAAAAAAACCAAACACCTATGCTTCAGGTTGGGTTTTCCAGGAAGCATACTCTGATACAGAGGTTAGCATATAGGAAGTTTTATTAGGGATTGTTCTGGAGTCATTTGTGGAATAGGACAGAGGAAGAGAGGAAGTAAAAAACAGGATTGGGCAGAGGAAGAGGAGAAAGTTGGGCTACAATGCAGTCCCCAAAGAGGCCTCACGCATTCTCACATGGTGGCCTTTCAGAGTTGTCCTGAGTTGGGAACAAAGAGACTGGATTTTAATATCCCCAAGTTGATCAGTCATTAGATGCAGTACGCTGCTGGAGTGAGGCATGATCTTGTGTGAGGCAGTTTTCTTCAACTAAAGTAAATTCCAAAGAGGGCTGACCTCTGAGGGCCATACTCTAGAAGAATACCCACTAGCTGGGGAGAAAGTCCTTGCTTCTTGAAGAGTTTTCTAGGCAGCAATCCCAGTGTCCATAATACTCACTGCTTTTTACAAACAAAAACACAGCATTCACATGTGAGAAAATGATAAACAAAAGAGTAGTGAGAGACTTTAATAATATGTTCATAGTCTTTGATGGATCAAATATAAAAATAAGACCATATATAGTATAAATAATGTAATTTACAAATTTGACTTGTTACAGAAAATGCTCCCGCTGCGCCCCATTTGAACTTGTGATAAAGACAGTTCTGGGAAAAGTTTAAATAATTAGATAAGTCATAAGTAGCCTATAGAATGCAGACACACAAACTTAATAAACCAGTCCAAGTCATCCCCTACCAATTATGTGAATGACAACTAATTATTTTTAATTTCTCTTTCAGGAAATCCAGTAACAGCTTATACTGTAAATAAATCAATCAAAATTGCAAGGTACAAACGTATCTCTCTGGAAGTATGTTCCCTGCTCTTGAACAGTTCCTCCCCCCCTTCGACACCTCTCACCCAGTAAAACCTTCTAACTCTAATTGGCTTTTGATCAGATCTTTTTCTTTCTACAATTCTAGTGTCAAAAGTGAGATTTAGAGAATGTCCTCCTACGAACACCGGCTGGTAAGTGAACAAGTGACAGTACTTGCAATGACCCACTGTTTCCCTCATAAATCTCATGGCATCTGAGGTATTAATCTTTCCCAGATTTGAGTTCCATTCCCTTTGTAGTTTGAGCTCTTGGTTTTATAGGCTAGGCCCAACACAGGTTTGGAGGCCTGATGTCATCTTGGTAAGAAACTCTTTGGTTCTTTCTATTTGGGTAAGGCATGTGTATCCCTGTTCCTTCAGACAGCCATTTGATGGCGACCTCAATTTAGACACAGTCTTTTTAGGGATTCTAAGCATGGGTTCCTTCTGGTCTCACACCAGAGTTGTATTTTCTTGGACGTGAGTTCTTGGAAGTGACTATACCAACGATGACTTGAATTATTAGTGTTCACTTTGGAGAACTGAGTTCCCATTTGCTTTGTTTTGTCTTTTGCTATATTGTGTTACCTAAAATGATCAAGTATCATAAAAAACGAAAATCATAGGATAGAAAACAGGCAACAACCAGGCCATATAAGCCTGATTGTTGGAATTACCCACACAGACTGGTGAATTTGTGGTTCTCCTTTCTGTCTCATTTTTAACTTGCAAGCTTGGCATTGGTCTAAAGAGAGCCTTCTGTCTCTTTTGGTTTTAAATTTTTCCAACTGTCATCAGGTAGCCTGGCTGAGGTTGACTTTGTCAGCTTCTCATGGATTAGTATTAAGTTTCAGTTCTTTTCTCTTCTAAGAAAAACTACTTTTTGCACCTCTTTCATGATTTAGGCCTTCACTAGCTACTTTGAAAAACTCAACACACTGCAGATCTTTTGACAATATTTAAAAATAGGCAAAATACAATAGGGCATTGAAGAGGTTAAAACAGAGCAAATACATACTGTCTTAATACAGTTATAAATTGGATGGATCCCCAACATTAAAAACTATAAAGTAGTCTTCTTTATTTTTTTAAAAGCCAAAAGATGAATATCACAATGAAATACAACCAAAATTACCCAGGGAAATGTGTACACCCTTAACTAGAGACCTAAAGCCATATCCATATGAATTAATAAAATGGTTAGGTGGAGAAGAGATTTTATGTATAGGTGGAGAAGAGATTTTATGTTTAATGAAATCTTAAAAGGGCTAAGTTTAGATTTAAATAAAAAATATGAGCAATAACTGGCAAAAAAAAATAAATTCAGGAAAAATTTAGAATATTAAATGAACGTTAATTCAATAGTAATTATATTTTGGGGTATTTAGGCTTGAAGATAATTTCTAAGATCTTTAGGTAACTTACTGATATTAAATTGATGTTCTTTATAATGTAAGATAGTGTGATTTTGGCTTTTATATTTTATATGCCACAAAAAGGATATATATTTGCATCTGCTAATAAATATGTTTGTGGTGGTTAAGTTTCTCTGTCAACTTGGCTAGGCCTGGCTGGGTAGCTGAATGTAGTTCTTCCCCATGGTGGAATCTATTGGAGCAGCTGAGTAGCTGCTTTAAGGATGTGGTCTGTTTCCCGTATATAAGCAGCAGCTTTGGGAATGGTCTCCAGCTTACGGCACGCTTGAACCCCGCATGTAGCTGAGTCATTGTTCAGCAGCCTGCCATGTTCTGCCAACCTTGGGACTTTGAATGGACTTGAATTAATGGCCTGCTGCGTGGTTTGGTAACATCAGGACTGTGCTATTTTATTTGTTGACCTTGGGCTTGTTAGCCTCAGCAGCCAGTAGCTGCCTGAGTGAAGAGATGCCTCTAGCTTCAGTGGGCCAGGAGCAAGAGGCAAAGCTGAAGCCCAAGGTCAAGGGGCTTTCACCCAGCCCCTAGAGCTTGGCACTTTGAATTCAGACTTCTAGCCTCCCAAACTGTAAAACAATAAATTCCTGTTTCTTCAAGACATCCCATTAGTGGTATATTCTTGTCAGAGCAGTACTAGGTAACCAAAACAATGTTCATGTTTGCCACTTTAGGAGGCTGTACTATAAGGTATATATAATTGCTAAAACGGCAAGGAGGCCACAAGTTCTGACCTCCTCTAACCCTACAAGGGAAAGGCAGGATTACCAGCAGTAACCCAAGGCCTATTACTGCAAGGCCAGACATGCTGCCTCCCTCCAGCCCTTTCTCCAACCGTTCCTCCCAAAACACCCACCACCTCTCTCCTGGGTTCGATAATTCGCTGCAGTGGCCACACAGAACTCACAGATTACAGGGTTTATTAGGGAAGCACCAGGCTACAACTCAAGTCCAGGAAGAACGCTCAGTCTCTCTCCCAGCCCACCGTCCCTCAGCCAAGAGTCTCTCACAGTCTCTTTTCCAGCAGTGCTGGTCCCTCGGTGTCTCACTCAGTGATGCGTGTCTCTTTCAGCTCTTTCCCAGCAGCACGTGTCTCTTTCAGGGGTGCATGTCTCTTTCGGCAGCATGTCTTCCTCCACCAGCAGTCAGAGAGAGTTCTGCCTCCAGGAGGCCTCCTTTTGAGCCTGGAAGGGTGGTCAAACTAGCCAATCACAGCATCAGAACCCTAAGCACGTGAGAGAGAGTGGGAACTTCCCAGAACATTGTGTTGTGCCACGCCCAACAGAAATAACCCAGGTGGGCGACTTTAAAATCAGGATCTCCTCCGTAGCTAATAGCAATTCCCACCTTAGAGTTTACAAAGACTTATGGGTAGAAAAGCCACACTAAGTAATTTACTACACCGCAATAATAAAAACAAAAATCTTAAAAATTTGTAAAATGAGAATTTTATTTGATTTGGTCAAAGTTTTTATCTATTGTGGCTAAACTTTGATGAGTTAATTTTTGAGGTTTTTTAAAACTTGAGGGTTAAAGAATATATAAAAAATTTAATTTCTTTCAGTAAAAACGACAAAATTTTCTTTAATTACCGCCTTGAAGTGTTAACTTTATCTTTTGTGTAAGCAGCCTAGAAGGCAAAGATTCTGTGTCTCATTAGAATAAGCTTCTGAGTTCATGTTGGCTTTTATTTCTTGACTAAGAAAACCAACCACATAGCTTTTAAAAACCTAAGGTTTTTATTTGTTAAGTCTTTTATTGTCATTTTTGTTACTAGCTATCTAAATATTTTATTCTCAGTGGCCTATGATAATAAACTTCTGATCATGTTGAAAAAATCCTAGAAATAATATTTATTTAATGAGTCATGAATTGCATGAAAAGTGTTGTCATATCAGAAGTATCTAATTTTCTTTAGGTTAAAAATTCTGCATGTCAGTGTCTCAAGTTTTGGCTGATATTAGACAACAATATTTGTATACTGGTAACTTGGTCACAGCTTTATTTCTTTAATTTGAATCTAGCATTATTGAAGACAATACTTTCAGGGCAATGGGTTTCTCTATACATGGCCTTTCCAGCTCTGGGTTTGCAGTTCTACAAAGATGATTTCCTAGGCCAAATCTTGTCGACCTAAGCATGCCAATCTATGGAGTGAGGGATGTAACCACTTTCAGGCAGGAGGCTTGCTGGTGGAAAAGGGTGTCTCTGGGTCTTGACAATGGAGCCAAAATAGATTTAACATTTTCTCAAACAGAAGTCAGCAACAGAGCCTAGGCCTAAGTGGGGGCCAGTGGCAGAGCCCAGGCCCAAGCAGGAATCAATGTCAGAGGCCGAAAATGAGATCTGCTGTGGTGCAGTGAATTGCTTGGTATGGCTTTTCTAGCCATAGTCTTTGTAACTCTCACCAGATTACTAGGTGTGACATGCAAATAAGATGGGTAGAACTCTAATGTGAGGATTGGTTAGTTTTGTTATGCTGTTGGGCATTTTAATGAGGCCTCCTAGAAGCAGAGGGTGGTAACTCACGGCTGTCAGGAGAGAAGAGTTGGAGATCCCTGCACTGCATTTCCTCAGCTGAAAGACATCTGACTGAGAGAGACTCCTGGCTGAGAGAAAGGCCCAGCTGAGACAGATAAGAGTGGTGGGACCAAGAGGCAGGAGACAGTGGCAGCCTTGCCAGCCCATGGGCTGAGAAAGCTGAGTGCCCTTGGGCAGGAGGCTTGCTGGCAGAGAGGGGTGCATCTGGGTATACCTATAAAAAGAGCTAAAAGAACTTTGTAACACTTGCCCACGCAGGGCAGAGGCCAGACTGAGAGGCCAAGGGCCAGAGAGGCATGCCTGAGGGCATAGCAGAGGGGAGACTGTCCTGATCAAAGAATTGTATCCTGAGAGCATTCTTGAACCTGAGTTGTAGCCTATTACTTCCCTAATAAACCCCATAAATGTATTGTCTGTGAGTTCTGTGTGGCCATTGCAATGGATTATTAAACCCAGCAGAGAAGTAGTAAGTACCATGGGAAGGATGGTTGGTGTCAGTGTTGGTGAAACGGCTGCAGGGTGGTAGCATGTCTGGCCTCATAGGAATAAGCCTTGAGCTGTCTCCCTCTTGTGAAGTTAGAAGTCAGAAGATGCCACTCCCATGCCCTTCTAGAACCTACCTACAGGCACAGCCAACAAGAAGCTGAGAGTTTTCCTGCTTGGCAGCTGTCCTGATTGACAAATTGTATCCTGTATCCTGTTACTTCCAGGTTGATCATAATACTGAACTGTAGCTTGTCACTAATAAATCACATAATTACGGGAATTGTCTCTGAGTTCTGTGTGTCCACTGTAATGAATTACCATACACACAAATGAAGTAGAGAGTGCTGTGGAAAGGACAGCCAGTGTCAGAGAGAGTGAAACAAGCTGGAGAGTGGAGGCATGTCTGACCTCTTCCTTACAGTAATCAGCTGTGGGCTGATACTGATTCTCATTATTCCCCCTGAAGTTAGAGAACATCTACTGCTACCACATTACAATAGTTTTAACTGAGAACTCATATAGTTTACCTGTTGTTATGTGCCGTAGAGTTGGATGCGACTCAAAGCAACCCCTCCTTGGGTTTCCAAGGCGGTATCACTACAGAAGTAGATTGCCCAACCTTCTTTCCCAGGAGTGGCTGGTGGGTTTGAACCTATTATTAATACTCAGATGTTTAGAGATGTAATATTTACCCAGTAATGTTCTGATATACCACAAATGGGATGGCCTTAACAAACAGGAGTTTATTTTCACAATTTGGAGGGTTTAAGTCCAAGTTCAAAGTGCCAGACTCTAGGGGCTGGGTGAAAGCCCCTTGACCTTGGGCTTCAGCTTTGCCTCCTGCTCCCGGCCCACTGAAACTAGAGGCATCTCTTCACTCAGGCAGCTACTGGCTGCTGAGGCTAACAAGCCCAAGGTCAAAAAATAAAATGGCACAGTCCCAATGTTACCAAACCACATGGAACACCAGTAATTCAAGCCCAATTGTAAGTCCCAAAGTTGGCAGAACATGGCAGGCTGCTGAACAACGATATGGCTATATGCAGGGTCCAAGCATGCCATAAAGCTAGAGACTATCCCCAAGGCTTCTCCTTATATAAAGGAAGCAGACCATCTCCCAAAGGCAGCTACTCAGCTGCTTGTGGTAGATCCCACCATGGAGTTGATTGCCAGTCTCATCATGGGGAATAACTACCTCCAGCTGCCAAGCCAATCAACCAGGCCTAGCCACATTGACACACAAACAACTACCACAATAATCTCGGTATATTACTGGTATGTGGATCAGGATTATTATGTGTTATATATGAAATTCCTTAAAAATAAAATTAGTTATTACATTTGGATATATTGTCTCTAAAGTTTTTTTAAATAGATCTTATTTTGCTTTGCATTATTATTTTTTTCTTTTTATTGTGATGTGGGTGAAAATTTACAGAGCAAATACACTTCCCATACAGCAGTTCACATACACTTTGCCTCATAACATTGACCACAATTTACCACAATGCAACATCTCCCCTCCTGCTTCCTCTTCCCCGTGTCCATCCCTCCATACACTCCTGCCCCCTGAGCTGTCTCCCTGTGCATAAGCAGCCCTTCTTTCTCCCATGCTTGTTCTCTCCAAGGAGTATATCTACCTCAGGTAAATGTTCAACTCATATGCCTGTCTATTGTTTGGCTGGAAGCCACAGGCATGCATTAAATTCCAGACCTGAAGGGCAGCTAGGGGCTATAATCTCAGTGGTTCCACCAGGCTCTATTGGACCAGCAAACTTGGTCCCCCCCACCCCTTTTTTTTTCTTTTCCCAAATGATTTTGAGTTTTGTTCCACATTGCTCTCCCTGTCTATCCAGGATCTCCTGCATAGATCCTCTTCCAAGTAGTTGACAGTAGTAGCCAGGCACCATCTACTTCTTCTGGTCCCATAGTCGCATAGGCTGAAGATCAGATGGTGTACCAGTCATTAGGACTAATTGTTTCCATGAATTTTTGGTTTTCTTCATTCTTCTTGGCTCTGGATGAGGAGAGACCCATCGTTGCATCTAGATGGCAACTTGCAAGCTTTTAAGATCCCAGTCACTACTCACCACAGTAGGAGGTAGAACAATGTTTTGTGTAGTATGTTATGCCAGTTGAGCTTGATGTCCTCTGTAACTATGGTCCTGAGCCCACAGGTTCAACTACTCGGTCCCTCTGGGTAGCTGGCTATGACCAAGCAGTGACTACAACCTTGCCCCTTGTCAGCTCCATTATACACCTGGGAATTCAGATCATACACATAAAGTTATTGGACCACTGTCTGCCAATCCTATACATGTCCTTGGGAGCTCTCTCCACTTCATATAGATACCTAATATTTCAGCCTGTCCACCCATCTATCCACCCATATACATGTGCTTGCCTTCACTGACCACGCCGTACTATATGCGCAAAAGGGTTCATCTTTGTTGTCTGTACGTCCCATGAACCTCTCTATGTCTTTCTCTTCCTCAGTGCCACTATATTGATCATTCACATTTGGTACATTGCCCTTCTATTCACCCAAATCAAAACTTATCTATATCTAACAGTATTCCCTCCCCTCCCCTTTCACCCCTGGTAACCAACAAAAAAAATGTCCTTCCATAGATAAGCATTTCCTTGACTTTTAAAATAATAGACTAATACAATATTTGCCCTTCTATGACTGACTTATTATACTCAGCATAATGTCCTCCACGTTCATCCATGTTATGCGGTGTTTTGCAGCTTCTACATTATTCTTTAGGATGGCATAGTATTCCGTTGTGTGTATGTACCATAGTTTGGATATCCATTCCTAAGTTGATGGTCACCTAGGTTGTTTCCACCTTTTGGCTATTGTAAATAGTGCTGTGATGAACATGGGTGTGCATATGTCTGTTCTTGTCATGGCTCTCACTTCTTTAGGATATATACCAATAATGGAATAGCTGGGTCAAATGGTATTTCTCATTCCAACTTTTGAAGGAATCACCATACTGCTTTCCACAATGGCTGTACCATTTCACAGTCCCACCAGCAGTGTATGAGAGTCCCAATCTCTCCATATCCTCACCAGCATTTGTTATTTTCTGTCTCATTGAACTTTGCTACTAGTGCTGGAGCAAGATGGTATCTTATTGTTGTTTTGATTTGTATCTCTCTAATAGCTAATGATCGTGAGCATTTCTTCATATGTTTGTTGGCTGCTTGAATATCCTCCTTGGTGAAGTGTCTATTCATGTCTTCTGCCCATTTTTTAATTGGATTGTTTGTCTTTCTGTTATTGAGGTGTTGGAATTTTCTATAAATTCTAGAGATAAGTCTCTTGTCAGATACG
Source organism: Orycteropus afer afer (assembly GCF_000298275.1). NCBI lineage: Eukaryota > Metazoa > Chordata > Mammalia > Tubulidentata > Orycteropodidae > Orycteropus > Orycteropus afer. The sequence continues at coordinate 4,111,487 of NW_006921851.1, read as the reverse complement.
ACATTACCAAATATTTTTTTCCCAATCAGTAGGTTCTCTTTTGACTCTTTTGGAGAAGTCTTTGGAAGCACATAAAAATTTAATTTTTAGAAGGTCCCAATCATATGGTTCCTCTTCTGCTGTTTGTGCATTTTGAGTTATGCTTGATAGTCTATTTATGCCATATATTGTTGTTGTTGTTATGTGCCATTGAGTCAAACCCAACTCATAGCCACCCCTCCTAGGGTTTCCGAGGCAGTATCACTACGGAAGTAGGATTGCCCAACCTTCCTTGCCCCTAGTTTTTCCTTGAGGAACTCTATAGTCTTGGGTTTCACATTTAAGTCTTTGATCCATCTGGAGTTGGTTTTTGTGTATGGTGTGAGGTACAAATCTTGTTTCATTTTTATGCAAATTGGGAACCAGTTCTGCCAGCACCATTTATTAAACAAACATTCTCTTCCCCATTTAATGGATTTTGGCCCTTTGTCAAAGATCAACTGACTATAGGTTGATGGATCTATTCCAATTCTACTCCATTGGTCTATTTATCTGTCACTAAACTAATACCAGGCAGTTTTGACTACTGTGGATGTATAGTAGGTTTTGAGATCTGGCAGTGTGAGACCTCCTACTTTGTTGTTCTTCTTCAATAGTGCTTTGCTTATCCGAGGTCTCTTTCCTTTACATATAAAGTTAATGATTGGTTTTTCCATATCCCTAAAGAATGTTGAGGGAGCTCTGGTAGCATAGTGCCTAAGGCACTTGACTGCTAACCAGAAGGCTGGTTGTTCAAACCCACCAGCCACTCCTCGGAAGGAAGATGGGGCAATCTACTTCTATAGTGATACTGCCTCGGAAACCCAAGGAGGGGTTGCTATGAGTCGAGTCCGACTTGATAGCACATAACAAAAACAACAACAATGGCTAATGATCATGACCATTTCTTCATGTGTTTGTTTGCTGCTAAATATCTTCTTTGGTGAAATGTCTATTCATGTCTTCTGCCCATTTTTTAATTGTACTATTTGTCTTTTTGTTGTTGAGATGTTGGAGTTTTCCATAAATTTTAGAGATAAGTCCCTTGTCAGATATATCATTGCTGAATACTTTTTCCCAATCTAGACTCTCTTTTGGCTCTTACGGAAAAGTCTTTGGAAGCACATAAAAATTTAATTTTTAGAAGGTCCCATTCATCTAGTTTCTCTTCTGCTGTTTTTGAATTTTAGGTTATGCATGATAGTCTGTTTCTGCCATATATTAGGGCCCCTAAATTTGCCCCTAGTTTTTCCTTGAGGGACTTTATAGTTTTAGGTTTCACATTTAAGTCTCTGATCCATCCGGAGTTAGGTTCTGTGTATGGTGTTAGATGTGGATCTTGTTTCATTTTTCTGCAAATGGATATCCAGTTTTGCCAGCACCATTTATTAAAGAGACCATCTGTACCTCATTTAATGGATTTCAGCCCTTTGTAAAAAAAATCAGCTGACCATAGGTCGATGCATCTATTTCTGAGTTCTCAATTCCATTTCATTGGTCTCTGTGTCTGTCATTGTGCCAGTAACAGGCAGTTTTGACTACTGTGGCTGTTTAGTAGGTTTTGAGATCCAGTAGTGTGAGACTTCCTACTTTGTTCTTCTTCAATAATGCTTTGCTTGAAATTTAGAAAGATGGTGTCTTACCTGTAGCCCACACGTTAGTTCCCTCTAGCATCTTAATGCCTGAAAAAGTTGGTGCAGCAGTTTGAAGTGGAGAGACTGAACAGCTCATTAAGGCAGGGTAGCAAAAACTTAGATGAGCAGGACAACAAAGGAGGGAGAGGGGCAGGGTAAACAGTCAGGAAGAATAAAACTAAATGAAACTGCCCTGCAGAGTGCCAACCGGCTGGCGAGATGGGGCATTGGAGGTCTCCCTGGGGCAGTGGAGAGAACACACCAGAGGACCTGTGGCCACTCCAGGGATCTACCTTCATCCCTGATTTTATTGGTAACTTTGGGACCACTGCTAAGTGTGTGTGTGTGGGCAGCATTTCTGAGAAGTGGAGCAGAGACCCTTTGGCTCGGGGCACCGCTGAATTGGGAGCAGAGAGAGAAGCATGCCACAGGTGGGTGGGTCCTGGGACAAATTCACAGCATGGGTCAGGGCAGCTATTCTAGGACAGCTTTTTGGCATGGTGGGGCTTGGAGAGCAGGGTTTTTGTGGCTGTCTAAACACGGTGGAAAATGGTGACCCCTAACCCTTGGGGTCTTTGCCAAACTTGAGCTGCAGGCCTGTGAGTGACAGTATACTGTCATCATTAGCAGCCTACTCAAAGCCCTGGAAATGGCTACTGGTGCCTTGGAGATTTTTTTCTCTTTTCTTCCTCCTTTTCCTGCCTCTCCCCTTCCTTGTACGATAGAAAAAAAATGCATTAAGCCACCACAACACCTGCCAGCTTGAATCCTAACCCCCCTTCATGACAAACAGAGACCTGTATCCACATTTCACACAGTGATTCTGTCATCACAAAGAAAACTGCAGACCAACCCAGCACACTTGAATTAATAACCTAAAAAATAAATAAATAAAATGTAATAGCGCCACCTATGCAAAAATATTAAATCATAAAAATCAAGAAAAAACAAATCAGTTCTTAACTAACAGTTAAAGACAATTTCAAAATGTCTAGGAAACAACAGGCAACTTCAAATCAAACAAAAAAAATAATAGGATAAGACAATAGAAATAAAATACCAAACTAAAGCCTCATTAAACTTGCAGGAAGAGGGGACAATAAAATTATCTGAGAAGGAATTTAGAAGATATGTTTATAGAACTCTACAAGAGCTTAAGGAAACCCCAAACAGAACCAAGAAGAATACAGACAGTACCCTGAAAGAACTCAGGAAAACCATTCAAGAACAAAATAACAAGATTAATACACAATCAGAACTCATACAAAAACAGCACTTAGAAATCCAGAAGGTGAATACCAGAATTACAGAATTACACAATACAGTGGAAGTACAAAAGAATAGGCTAAAACTGGCTGAAGAATGAATTTCCCAACTAGAAGATAAATCCCTTGACACCAGCCTGTATGAAGAAAAATCAGAACAAAGTTGTAAGAGAAATGAAGAGAACTTATGAGTTATATGGGATGATATGAAAAGAAACAACATATGCCTCATTGGAATTCCAGGAAAAGAAGAGGCAAAAAAAAAAAAAAAGAGAGAAAATTGTGGAAGACTTGCTAACAGAAAATTTCTCCTATATCATGAAGGAAGAAAGGGTATTTGTCCAAGAAGCTCACAGAACCCCATACAGGCTAAATCCCAAGAAAAAAACACCGAGGTATATCACAATCAAACTCTCCAAAACCAAAGACAAAGAAAGAATCTTGTGAGCAGCCCAGAAAAAAAGAAAGATCACTTAAAATAATCAAATAGTTAGGCTGTTCACTGATTACTCACGAGAAACCATCCAGGCAAGAATGCAATGGGATGGCATATATGAAACACTGAAGGAAAAGAACTTCCAACTAAGAATCTTATATCCAGCCAAACTGTCCATCAAATATGAGGGTGAAATCAAGACATTCTCAGACAAACAGAAATTAAAGGATTTTGTGAAAACCAGACCAACCCTACAAGAAATGCTTAAGGAAGTCCTCCCAATAAAGAACAACAAAATCAGGACACATGACATCAACACTAAAACCAAATCAGAAATAGACCATAAAATAAGACCATAAAATATTGTACACCAAAAAACAAGGAAGTCAATCTGTACATGACATCATCAACTAACAAAATAGAGGGAATAAAAATTCTAGGTACAAAACTTCCAAATGGAGAGGAAACAGGACAATGTTCTCATAGAACAGATTGTTCCAAAAATATAGAGACAAGAATTCAAGGTAACCAGAGTTCCCGCAAGACGGCGGACTAGGCAGAAGGACAGCACAGACCCTCTTCAACAAAGAAAAGGGAAACCAATTAACAAACACACAGAAGAGCCTTGAAGGGAAGGATACAAAAGTGGAATAAACACAACTAGCAGAAGAATTTGTGTGAAAATACCAAAAAAGGAGACATACAGAGCTGCGGTCTAGCAGTGACTTGAGCGACCCTGATGGCACAGACAGCTTGGACATTCCCGAGTGGTGGTAAGACCTAAAAATTAACCTAAAAATCACCCTGCTAGCCAGGGACTGCACGGACTGTGCACAGTGGCTGGGGAACAAACAGAGAAGGTGAAGAGAAAGGTGGGTTGAGCTGTGGACATTTGCTGGTCCAGACAGTGCCTCCATTCTGTAGGTTTAAAAAGCGGCTTGACTATTTTGCATATTTAAAGAGACAGCACTCTCGAAGATTCCTGTGGTGGTCTTGTTGTTGTTGTTAAGTGCCGTCGAGTCGTTTCTGACTCATAGCGACCCCATGCACAGCAGAATGAAACACTGCCTAATCCCGCGCCAGCCCCACAATCCCTGCTATACTTGAGCCCATCATGGCAGCCACCAGGTCAATCAATCTCGTTGAAGGCCTCCGCCTCTTTCGTCAACCCTCCACCCTACCAAGCATGACATCCTTCCCAGGGAATGCTCCCTTCTTACAACAGGACCAAAATAGGTGAGACGAAGTCTGGCCATTCTTGCTTCCAAGGAGCATTCTGGCTGCACTTCCTCCAGGACACATCTGTTAGT
>NW_006921851.1:4081048-4088585 GCF_000298275.1 Orycteropus afer afer | reverse complement strand
TCAATCCTTTGAAGATACCTAAAGATAATTCTTTTGAATTCCTTATCAGAGAGTTCCAATGCTGCTTCTTCCTCAGGGATGTGTTCTGGGTCTGTAGCCTGCTCCCTTGTTTCTACCACTTTATCTTGCTTCTTTGTGTGGACTGTGAAGGTCTGTTGTTTCTGAGGCATCGTGATGTTGTTTTATTTAGATCTCTGTTAACTGTTTGTGAAGAGCAGCCAAGGGTGGTTTAGGCTCTTCTTGGTGGTTTTTTTTATCGTTGGCCCATTGGTAGAGAAGGAGGAAGTGGCTCTCACTCAGTAAGTGAAGTCACAGGAGGTGTGGGTGTAGTTGTGTCTTGTGAGGACTGTTGTTGTCTCCCACTCTGTTAGACTCCAGAATAGATTTTATATTAGGACATAAAACAAGCAGCAATAAATTAAAAAATGCTGAAATACTACAAAGCATCTTCTCAGACCACAATGCTTTAAAATTAGAAATTAATAATAGGAATATCAAGGAAAAAATCAAACATGTGGAAGTTGAACAATACAGTGCTCAAAAACTACTAGGTAATAGAGGAAATAAAAAGTGAAATAAAAAATTCCTAGAAACAAGTGAGAATGAAGACACATCTTACCAAAACCTATGGGACACATTGAAAGCAGTACTCAGAGGTCAGTTTATAGCAATAAATGCATACATCAAAAAAGAGGAAAGAAACAAAATCAACACTCTAACTCAACAACTCAAGTAATTAGAAAAAGAGCAACAAAAGAATCCTACAGTATCTAACAGTAAGAAAATAATAAAGATCAGAGCAGAAATAAATGAAACAGAAAACACAAGAAAGAAAGAAAGAAAATCAACAAAACAAGAAGCTGATTCTTCAAAAAGATTAACAAAACTGACACACCACTGGCAAATCTAACATAAGAAAAGAAAGAGAACATGTAATTTGCAAGAATAATAAACAATAAGGGTGTCATCATAACAGAACCAATTGAAATAAAAAAGATACTGACAGAATACTATGAAGAAGTGCACTCAAACAGATTTGAGAACCCAGAAAATATGGACAAGTTTCTGGAATCACAAGACCTTCCTAAACTATCCCACTCAGAGATAGAATACTTGAACAGACCCATAACAAAGGAAGAAATTGAACAAGTCATTAAAAAAAAAAAAAAAAAAAAAACTCCCCACAAAGAAAAGTCCTGGCCCTGATTGCTTCACTGGAGAATTTTACCAAATATTCAGAGAAGAGTGACACCTATACTACTCAAGCTATTCCAGAACATAGAAAAAGATGGAACACTTCCAAACTCATTTTATGAAGCAAGCATAACACTAATACCAAAACCAAGGAAAACACTACTAAAAAGGAAAACTACAGACCAATATCCCTCATGAACATAAATGAAAAATCTTCAACAAAATCCTAGCCAAATGAATCCAACAAGATATCAAAAAATAATACATCCTGACCAAGTGGGATTCATACCTGGTATGTAAAGATGGTTCAACTTCAGATAAAAAATCAATGTAATCCACCACATAAACAAAAGAAAAGAACCATATGATCATATCAATTGACACAGAAAAGGCATTTGATAAAATCTAACAACTGTTACTGTTCAGAACTCTCAGTAATATAAGGCTAGAAGGGAATTCCTCAACATGACAAAGGGCATATATGCAAAGCCAAAGACCAACATTATTATTAATGGAGAAAGACTCAAAGCACTCCTCTTACTAAGGGGAACCAGACAGGGATGTCCTCTATCACCACATTTAACATTGTATTGGAAGTTCTAGTCAGGGCAATAAGCAAGAAAGAGAAATAAAAGGCATTCAAATTGGCAAAGAGGAAGCAAAGCTATCTCTATATGCAGATGACATGATCCTATACATATAAAACCCAAGAGAGTCAGCAAAAAAATTACTGGAACTAATAGAGAGGTTCTGCAAAATGGCAGGATAGAAGGTCAACATATGAAATTGAGTTGGATTCCTCTACACCAACAAAGAGACCTCTGAAAAAGAAGTAAGGGAAACAACACCATTTACAATAGCTACTAAAAAGATAAAATATCTAGGAATAAATCTTACCAGAGACACAAAAGACCTATACAAAGAAAACTATAAAACACTACTATAGGAAACAACAAGGGATCTACATAAATGAAGAACCTGCCTTGTTCATAGGTAGGAAAACTGAATATTGTGAAAATGTCAGTACTACCCAAAGCAATCTACACATTTAATGCAATCCCAATCCAGATACCAACAACATTTTTAAAGGATATGGAAAAACCAATTACTAACTTCATATGGAAAGGAAAGAGACCTCAGATAAGCAGAGCACTACTGAAGAGGAAGAACAAAATGGGAGATTTCACACTCCTGGATTTCAAAACCTACTACACAGCCAGAGTAGTCAAAACAGTGTGGTATTGGTACAATGATAGACAGACCTATGAAACAGAATCAAAAACTCAGAAATAGACCCATCCATCTATAGACAACTCATCTTTGACAAAGGTCCAAAACCCATTAGTTAGGGAAAAGATAGCCTCTTTAACAAATTGTGCTGAAAAAATTGGATACCCACTTGCAGAAAAATGAAACAAGACCGATACCTCATCCCATACACAAAAACAAACTCAAGTTGAATCAAGGACTTACATGTAAAATCCAAAAACTATAAAATTCATCAAAGATATAATAGGGGCAAATCTAGGACACCTAATTTATGGCATAAATAGACTATCAAACACAACCCAGAATGCACAGGAGGTAGAAGAGAAGCTAGATGACTGGGACCTTTTAAAAATTATTCTTATGTGCATTAGAAGACTTCAACAAAAGTGTAAAAAGAGAACTTACTGACTGGGAGAAAATATTTGCCTGTAACATATCTGACAAAGGACTTAACTTCAAAATCTGTAGATAACTTCAACACCTCAACACCAAAAAGACAAAAAATCCAATTAAAAAATGGGCAAAAGACATGAACAGACACTTCACGAAAGACGATATGCCGGCGGCCAACAAAACATGAGGAATTGTGCAGGATCTTTACTCATTAGAGAGATGCAAATCAAAACAACGATGAGAAATCATCTCACCCCAGCAGTAATAGCAAAGTTCAACAGGACAGAAAATAACAAATTCTGGCGAGGTTGCAGAGAATTTGGAACTCTCATATACTGCTGGTGGGATTGTAAAATGGTACAACCATTATGGTATACAGCATGGTGTTTCATTAAAAAGCTGAAAATAGAAATACCATTTGAACCACCAATTCCATTACTAGGTATATACCCTAAAGGAGTGAGAGGTAGGACACGAACAGACATATGAATACCCATGTTCATCACAGCACAATTCAGTATAGCAAAGAGACAGACACAACCTAAATGCCCATCAACAGGTGAATGGATAACCAAATTATGGTACATTCACACAATGGAATACTATGCTACATTAAAGAACAATGAAGGATACATGAATAACCTCACAATGTGGATGAGCCTGGAGGACATTATGCTGAGTGAAATAAGTCAATCGCAGAAGGACAAATATTGTATGAGCCTGTTACTGTAAAATGACAAGAAAGGGTTTGCCTAAGGAAGGAAACTCATTTTGTAGGTGACCGGGGATGGGAGGGAAAGGAAGGCAATAATTTCCGCTAGCTGGGGGCCATATGCTGAGGTGGGTAAGGGGAGGGATGATATGGAAAGAGTCTGTGACTACCATGATAACATTGGAGAAAGGGAGGACACTGAATTGTCCACAGAAGACAATGACGACAGAGGCTGATACCAGTACACCCACAATACTGCATTACCATTAACACCAAACACCAGGCTACAGATAAACACATAAACATCTGAGAAGATCAGATGGGGATCAGTGAACAGGATTATATTCTAGACTAAGGATAGGTTCAGCTGAGCTAAATCTTGCACAGATACCAGTGATACAAAATACCCACAATCCTTACAGAAACAACAGAAGACATATATACAGCAATCCCTCACACCCAAACACTATGGGAGAAAGATCCAACAGTTCTACTGACTCAGGACCATAGTATTGGGGGACACCAGACTCAATTGGCACAACAAAATACATAAAAATCTTGTTCCACAATCTACATTACTAAGTAGCAACTGGGGTCTTAAAAGCTTTCAAGAGGCCATCTAACATGCAGCTCATGGTCTCTTACCATCAGAAGCAAAGAAGAATGCAAAAAAACCAAGGGCATTTGGAAACAATCAGCCCTAGGACATGATAGATCTCAAGACCAGAAAAACTAGATTGTGCCTGGCTACAGTGCCAACCACTCAGGAAAGGATCAAAACTGGAGATCCTGGACAGAGTGGGAGGAAAAATGTGGAACAAAATCCCAAAACACAATAATGACCAGAATTACTGGTCAGATGGAGTCTGGTGGGACCTCCAAAACTATGAGCTTGGGATACATTTCAGGCCTCGAATAAAACTCACTCCCAGGGGCTGGCTCTCAGCCCAATAATAAATAAGACATACACGCAGACCACTCAGCCTTGGGTGACGCACTCACATACTCCAAGGAGATGCATCTCTTGGAGCAATGGGCCATGGGGCACCAGAGGGGCAACATTCACATGGAGGAAATGCAGGACACACAGGATTACATAACTATGAGGGGCATGATGGTGGGGGAGTCTTACTGGGAAGGAAGGGGTTTAGGGTTGTGGATGGTAATTGGGGAGTGAAACGAACTATACATGAAATGTTGAATGTAAAACAAATTCTCCTCTGTAAATTTGCACCTAACACAACAAACAATGCAACATACTATCATGGAGTCAGATCCAACTCATAGTAACCCCTCCTTGAGTTTCCAAGGCAGTATCACTATGGAAGTAGATTGCCCGATCTTCCTCCCAAGGAGTGCCTGGTGGGTTTGAACTGCCAGCCTTCTGCTTAGCAGTCGGATGCCTTAGGCACTACACCACCAGAGCTCCAATTTGCACCTAAAGCACAATAAAAATGTTTTTTTAAAAAATAGTGCTTTGCTTATCTGAGGTCTCTTTCCTTTTCATATTAAGTTAGTGATTGGTTTTTCCATATCCTCAAAGAATGTTGATGGGATCTGGATTGGGATTGCATTGAACGTATAGATTGCTTTGGGTAGAACTGACATTTTCACAATGTTCAATCTTCCTATCCATGAGGCATGGTATGTTCTTCTATTTATATAGATCGCTTATGGTTTCTTGAAGTAGTGTTTTGTAATTTTCTTTGTACAGGTCTTTTGTGTCCCTGGTAAGATTTATTCCCAAGTGTTTTATTTTTGGGGTAGCTATTGTAAATGGTATTGATTTCCTTATTGAATCCAACTGATTTTTGTATGTGGATTTTGTATCCTGCCACTATGCTAAATCTCTCAATTAGTTCCAGTAGTTTATTTATTTGTATTTTTTTACTGAGTCTCTTGGGTTCTCTAAGTTTAGGATCATGTCATCTGTTGCTGATGTTTTGACTTTCAATTTTCTATAGACTACATTCTATATAGGAGCTCTGGTAGCATAGTGGCTAAGACACTTGCCTGCTAACCAGACGGCTGGCAGGTCAAACCCACCAGCCACTCCTCGGAAGGAAGGTTGGGCAATCCTACTTCCGTAGTGATACTGCCTCGGAAACCCAAGGAGGGGTCGCTATGAGTCAGGTTTGATTCGACAGCACATAACAGCAACAACAACACATTCTATATATTGAGTTTCTCAAACAAAAAATGAAATATTTGTCTTTTCTCTTTCCTTGAACCCTGCGATATTGGAAAATCCCTAGTGAGTATTCTTATTCTATGGTAATATAATTATTTGCATAAGTTCAACAAGAATATATACTCTTTATTAACGGGACATAATTGGAAACCTCAGTTATTTAATCAAGATTTGACTGGAACATCGTATTTAAAATGGTACACAGAGCTTCATTTCTGACCGGACATTTTTAAGGAACTAAAAATTGACTTTTTGGAGCCAATGCTTACATAGCCCTTCTGGGGAAATTGGCCAGGTCTGACTATGGATCAAGTCTACCTCATAGGTGAGTAATGAAGGTCACTTCCTGACAAGCCTGAAACACTATGACATTTTGGGAACTTGAAAAAAGAACTCACCTAAATCTGTGGATATTACCAGTGAAATCTAGTGACAAATTTTTAGTTTCTCATAGTTCAATCTGACATCCCTTATGAGAACTTCCAGCAAAGCAAATTTGAAAGGCTATGTAATACATTACCATTCTTGCTACATCCATGAAGTAACAAGGAACAGCTTTACTTTTAGATTAAGAAAAACTTTCCTATGAGATTGTCTTTTGATCAAAAGGAGGGTGATTATAGAAAGAAATTTTGTATTTTAATAGAAAATCATGGCAAGCACTTGTGGGCTGTCAGGTTCTGGTCCTGTTCATTGCCTTTGAGCTATTTTCAATCTCTGTAAACTACAGACAACTAATGATTTCAAGTTCTTGGAACATAGTTTATTCTTTTCCCTATATGTCTATATATAATCAATTACCTAAAGAAAAAATAGAAATATGGGAGACACCAGCAATGTAAAAACAAGAAAGCAGACTATTGTCCATTTAAATATTGTGCTAAATGGAAATTAAAAAAAAAAAAAAAAGTCTATCTGAAGGCAAATGCTACTATGGAGAACTCAAAGGCTCTTACAAAAAGTTTTTCTTCTTGGAGAAGTATTTTTTGAATTATCTAGTGATTGGGGGACACATTTTATCAAAATAATTTGTAATATTATGCCAGTTTTCCAAGTCTACATTTTCCTCATCAGCAGTCATCTGGAGAAGTAGAAAGAACAAATGGAACTCTAGAGTTCAAATTTATCAAACTGTTAGACTCCCTACATTTCTAATGCATAGATAGAAGAAATGGAAAGAAACTCAATAAAGATATAGAAGAGCTAAACAATACAATGAACAAACTTGGCCTTATAGACATCTACAGAGAAATTCACCCAACAGCACCACAATATACATTCTTCTCCAGTGCACATGAAACATTTTCTATGATAGCCCATATGTTAGCCCATAAAGCAAGCCTTAATAAATTTAAAAACATCAAAATACTGCAAAGCATCTTCTCAGATCATAATAATATCAAATTACAAATCAATAATAGGAAGAGAAACAGGCAAAGAGTAAACACATGGACACTGAACAACATCCTGCTTGAGAAAGACTGGGTAAGAGAAGAAACCAAAATTGAAATTTGAAAATTCCTTGAATCAAAAGAGAATGAATACACAACATACCAAAAATTTTGGGAAACAGCAAAATCAGTGATCAGAGGCCAATTTATAGCAATCAATGCACACATCAAAAAAAGAAGAAAGAGCCAAAATCAACACTTTAAATGAACATCTCCAACAATTAGAGAAAGAAAAGCCTACAGTCACCAGAAGGAAGGAAATAATCAAGATTCGAGCAGAAATCAATGAAACAGAAAAGAGAAGGGCTATAGCAAAAATCAACAAGA
>NW_006921851.1:4078203-4079073 GCF_000298275.1 Orycteropus afer afer | reverse complement strand
TTGGGACCTTCTAAAAATTAAATTTTTATGTGCTTCCAAAGACTTCTCCAAAAGAGTCAAAAGAGAACCTACAGATTGGGAAAAAATATTTGTTAGTGACATGTCGGACAAGGGACTTATCTCTAGAATTTATATAAAACTCCAATACCTCAATAACAAAAAGACAAACAACCCAATTTAAAAATGGGCAGAAGACATGAATAGACACTTCACCAAGGAGGATATTCAAGCAGCCAAAAAACACACATGAAGAAATGCTCACGATCATTAGCTATTAGAGAGATGCAAATCAAAACAACAATGAGATACCATCTCATCCCAGCACTGATGGCAAAGTTCAACAAGAGAGAAAACAACAAATTCTGGCAAGGACGTGGAGAGACTGGGACTCTTATACACTGCTGGAACTGTAAAATGATACAAGTGCAGTGGAAAGCAGTATGAGGATTCCTTAAGAAGATGCAATTAGAAATACCAGTTGACCCATCAATCCCATTACTAGGTACATATCCTAAAGAAGCGAGAGCCAGGACAAGAACAGATATATGAACTCACATGTTCACCACAGCACTATTTACAATAGCCAAAAGATGGAAACAACCTAGAAGCCTATCAGTTGAAGAAAGGATAAGCAAACTATGGTGCCTACACATAATGGAATACAATGCAACACTATAGAATAATGTAGAATCTGCAAAATACCACATAACGTGGATGAACTTGAAGGACATTATGCTGAGTGAAATAAGTCAATCACAAAAAGGCAAATACTGTATTAGTTTGTTATTGTAAAAGGTAAGGAAAGGTTTATCTCTAGAAGGAAATTTTCTTTGTAGGTTACCAAGGGTGGGAGGGGAGGGGAGGGAATGC
>NW_006921851.1:4071562-4076708 GCF_000298275.1 Orycteropus afer afer | reverse complement strand
CCCTCCTTGGGTTTCCAAGGCAGTTATCACTACGGAAGTAGGATTGCCCAACCTTCCTTCTGAGGAGTGGCTGATGGGTTTGAACCGCCAGCCATCTGGTGAGCAGTCAAGTGCCTTAGCCACTATGCTACCAGAGCTCCTCAAATAATACTACTACTATTCAAATTTATGCACCAAACACCAAAGCAAAAGACAAGGAACTTGAAGATTTTTACCAACTTTTGCTGTCAGAAATCGACCAAACATGCTATCATGATGTGTTAATTATCACTGGTGACTGGAATGCAAAAGTTGGAAACAAAGAAGAATCACCGATAGATGGAAAATCAAGATGTATTAATTATCACTGGTGACTGGAATGCAAAGAAGAGTTACTGGTTTGGAAAATATAGTCTTGGTGATAGAAATGATGCTGGAGACGCTTGATAGAATTTTGCAAGAACAATGAATTATTCACTGCAAATACCTTTTGTCAGCAACACAAATGGCAGCTTTACACATGGACTTCACCAGATGGCGTACACAGGAATCAGATTGACTAAATCTGTGGCAAGAGTTGATGGAGAAACTCAGTATTTTCAGACAAACAAGGCCAGGAGCTGATTGTGGAACACACCATCAACTGCTCACATGCAAGTTCAAGTTGAAGGTGAAGACAATTAAAACAAGACACAAGAGTCAAAATATGATCTTCCTTGTATTTCTCCTGAATTTAGAGACCATCTAAAGAACAGATTTGATGCACTGAACACCAGTGAATGAAATCCAGAGTAATTGTGGAAGAATATCAAGAATATCATCCATGAAGAGAGCAAAAGATCATTAAAATGACAAGGAATAAAAGATAAAAATGGATCTCAGAAGAGACTCTGAAACTTGCCCTTGAATGGAGAGTAGCTAAAGCAAATGGAAAAAATGACAAGATAAAGGAGCTGAACAGATTTCAAAGAGCAGCTCAAGAAGACAAAGTCAATTATTGTGAAATGTGCAAAGGCCTGGAGTTAGAAAACCAAAAGGGAAACACATGCTAGGGCTTTCTCAGGGTGAAAAAATTGAAGAAAAAAAAATTAAGCTTTGAGTAGCAATATTGAAAGATTCTATGGGCAATATATTGAATGATGCAGGAAGCATCAAAAGAAGATGGAAGGAATACACAGAGTCACTGTGCCAAAAAGAACTTGTCGATGTTCATCCATTTCAGGAGGTAGCATATGATCAAAAACCAATGGTACTGAACGAAGAAGTCAAAGCTTCATCGAAGGAATTGGTGAAAAACAAGGCTGCAGGAACTGATGGAATACTGTTGACATGTTTCAACAAATGCAGATACCACAGTGGAGGCACTCACTCAGCTAGCTATCTGGCCATGCCATGGCTTCAGTTAGGTGTGCCTTAGTTTTCAAGGAGAGATCTTGAAGACAGCTAGCTATCTGGCCAACTGACTGGAAGAGATCCATATTTGTACCCATTCCAAAGAAAGGTGATCCCACAAAAGGTAGAAACTGTTGAGCAATATCATTAATATCTTATAAAAGTAAAATCTTGTTGTTGTTGTTGTTATGTGACGTCGAGTTGGCCCCGACTCATAGCGACCCCTCCTTGAGTTTCTGAGGCAGTATCACTACGGAAGTAGGATTGCCCAACCTTCCTTCCGAGGAGTGGCTGGTGGGTTTGAACCGCCAGCCGTCTGGTTAGCAGTCAAATGTCTTAGCCACTATGCTACTACTGAAGATAATTAAAAAATGGTTGCAGCAGTATATTGATAGAGAACTTCCAGAACTGCAAGCTGGATTCAGAAGAGGATGTGGAACAAGGGATATAATTGCTGATATCAGATGGATCTTGGCTGAAATCAAATACAAGAAAGATGTTTACTTGTGTTTTATAGACTACACAAAAGCATTCAATTGTGTGGATCATAATAAATTATGGATAACATTGAGAAGAGTGGGAATTCTAGAACACTTAATTGTATTCATGAGGAAGCCGTATATAGACCTGGAGGCTGTCATTCAAAAAGAACAAGTGGTTATTGCATGGTGTAAAATCATGAAAGGATTGCATCAGGGTTGTATCATTTCACCATACTTATTTAATCTGTATGCTGAGCAAGTAATATGAGAATCTGGACCATGTGAAGAAGAATATGGCATCAGGATTGGAGGAAGACTCATTAAAAACCTGTGATACACAGATGACACAACTTTGCTTGCTGAAAGTGAAGATGACTTAAAGCACTTACTGATGAAGATTAAAGACGACAGTGTGTAGTATGGATTACACCTCAACATAAAGAAAAAAAAAATCCTCACAACTGGACCAAATAGCAGCATCACAGTAAATGGAGAAATGATTGAAGTTGTCAAATATTTCATATTACTTGATACTACAATCAGCACCAATGGAAGCAGTAGTCAAGATATCAGATGATGTATTGCACTGGGAAAATCTGCTGCAAAAAAACCTCTTTCAAGTGATGGAGAGCAAAGATCTCTCCTTGAAAACTAAGGTGCACCTAACCGAAACCATGGCATTTTCAATTGCCCCATATGCATGTGACAGCTGGATAATGAATAAGGAAGAATGAAGAAGAGTTGATGCCTCTGAGTTGTGGTGTTGGCAAAGAATACTGAAAGTACTATGGACTGCTAAAAGAGCTAACAAATTTATCCTGGAAGAAGAGCAGCCAAAATGCTCCTTGGAAGTGAGAATGGCCAGATTTTATCTCACATACTTTGGTGATGTTGTCAGAAGGGACCAGAAGGGACCATTCCCTGGAGAAGGATATCATGCTTGGTAAAGTGAAGAGTCAATGAAAAAAGGGAAGGCTCTCAATAAGATGATTGACACAGTGGATGCAATGATGGGCTCAGGTATAGTAGGAATTGTGAGGCTGGAAGTGTTGTGAGGACTGGGTAGTGTTTCATTCTGTTGTACATAGGGTCACTATGAATCGGAGACAGCTTGATGGCACCTGAGGACAACAACAATGATAAGCAAAAAATCAGACTTACCTAAATTGAAGGACATCCTACAAAATACTTGACCAGAATCCCCCAAAATTCTCAAGGCCATGAAAAACAAGGAAAAGACTAAGAAACTTTCACCACCAGAGGAGACTAAGAACATACAAAGAATAAATGTGAAGTAGTATCTTGGATTGGATTCCAGAATTTAGAAGAAGGAGAAGTTAATAGAAAAACTGGCAATATATCCATGTTGGTTTCTCGATTTTGACCTATATGCCATAGTAATATGAGATGATAACTTTAGGGAAAATGAAACTGGATCATGGACATACAGGAACTCTATTGCTTTTACAACTTTTTGGTAAGTCAAAAAATATCCTAAAATAAAGTGTGTTTCTTTAAAAAAAATTTCAAAAAATTTCCAAAAATAGAAGAATAGCATCCACTTATCCCACCACAATTATATAAAACAAGAAATCATTTAAAATAATCTTTTAAAAAATATTGAGTCCATGTATGATATGCATACTATTTAGTGGAAAATAATGTTTTCAACTTATTTTGTAAAGCATGAAAAAAAGATGGACTGATGACTGGATGGAGGGGATGGATATATGAAGCCATGTGATAAAGAAAGCATAGCAAAATGTTAGTTATAGAATCTTATTAGTTAGACATATGTGTGTGCACTGTAACATTCTTTTAGCTTTGCTGCATGTTTTAAAATCTACATAATAAATTATTTTGGGGAAAAATAAATCATTTATACCAAAGGAAGCATGCAAAAAAAAATTCTGATTAATTAGAGATTTCTAATACCTCTTAATAATAATTCTTAGGTAAAAGGGGATATAAAAACTGCCACTGAAGATTATTTAGATATTAAGTTAATTAGGATATCACAAAATAAAACTTAAGGGGTAAACATTACTGTTCTCATAACCAAATTTATAACCTTTAACACATTCAAGAAAAAAAATAGAAGATAATGAAAATAAATTAACCTTCCAAATTAACAAATGTAAAAATAACAGAAGATAGGGACTCAAACAAATGTTTGTATACCAATACTTATTGAGCATTATTTACAGTAGCCAAAAGGTTGAAACAACCCAAGTGTCCATTAACAGATCAAAGAATAAATAAAATTGCTATATGTATACGTACAATATGGTATTATTCAGCTATAAAGAAAAAGGAAATTCTGATACATGCTACATCATAGATGGACCTTGAAAACATTATAGTTTGTGAAATGTCACACACAAAAGAACAAATATTGTATGACCCCACTTACATTAGGAATTCTGGTGGAGTAGTGCCTAAGGCATTTGACTGCTAACCAGAAGGCTGGTGGGTCAAATCACCACTCGGAAGGAAGGTTAGGCAATCTACTTTCATAGTGATACCACCTCAGAAACCCAAAGAGAGGTCACTGTGAGTCAGATCCAACGTGACACCAATGTGCTGTGTTGAGCTTCCATTTACATTAAATATCTAGAATAGTCGAATAGAGACAAAAGACACCAGGAACTGAAAGGAGAGAATAGGAGTTGCTATTGAAGGGGCAATGAGTTTCTGTGTGGAATGATGTAAAACTTTTAGAAATGTATAGTTGTGATGGTGAAAGAAATTTATGTCACAGAATTGTACACTTACTGTTGTGCCCAGGTTATGAAGGAGTTATTTGGCGCGAGGAATTTGCCAACACACGACAACGCAAAAGCAATAGGAAAGTTTATTAGCTAACTTAAGTTAGGGTCCTTGCTTTCACCAAATCAATGGCTTGAGCAAAAGACCCTGTGCTCTTACATTAAAACAAATTTATAGAAGAATATGGAGTAGATAATTTGGTTTTTAGGACAGGGGTTTGGGAATTTGGGGGCGGGTTGGAATCTCCTGGTTTCAAAGGTGAGTGAGAGATTTTTCAGCCGGGCGGATCTCTTTGATATGTGCATACTCCCTGCATCCGGGAGGTAAGAGCCCTCGGAGTCTTCAAAGGTGGGCGAGAGGCTTTTTGGAGCCATGCAGATTTCTGATAAAAGGCTCTGAGGCATGGGATGTTTTAATCTCTATACTACGGGCATTAGGGCTCAGCATGGGACGTGTCAATCTCCATACTAAAGGCTTCTGGTTAAAAGATCTACCTGGAGGTATTAGGGCTCAGCATGGGACGT
>NW_006921851.1:4068625-4071462 GCF_000298275.1 Orycteropus afer afer | reverse complement strand
ATTAGGGCTCAGCATGGGACGTGTCAGTCTCCATACTAAAGGCTTCTGGTTAAAAGATCTTTCAGGTCCCACATTACAAATGGTTAAAATGCCAAACTTTTTGTTATATAGATTCTTCACCACAATAATTTTTTTTTTAATTGTGATTTGGGTGAAAGTTTTCAGATGAAATTCACTTTTCATACAGCAGTTTACATACATTTTGTCTCATGACATTGACTGCAGTTTCTCACAATGCAACAACTCCCCTCTTACTTCTTCCCCATAATTACCCCTTCCCTTTGTCCTTCCCTCCATGTGTGCTTGCCCCCTGAGCTATCTCCCTGTGCATACACAGCCCTTCTACTCTCCCATGATTGTTCTCTCCAAGGAGTGTAGCCACCTAATGTACATGTTCAGCTCATATGCCTGTCTTTTGTTTGGCTGGAAGCCGAGGGAGTGGGTTCAATTCCAGACCTGAAGGGCAGCTAGGGGCCATAGTCTTAGTTGTTCCAGCAGGCTATATCAGAGCAGCAAACCTTGTCCTTTTTTTTTTTTTTTTTTTTTTTAATGATTTTGAGTTTTGTTACACATTGTTCTCTCATTCTATCCAGGGTCTCCTATAGAGATCCTCCTCTGAGTGGTTGACAGTAGTGGCCAGGCACCATCTAGTTGTTCTGGTCTCACAGTCATATAGGCTGAGGATCACATGATGTACCATTCACTTGGACTAATTGTTTCCATGCATGCTTGGTTTTCTTCATTCTTCTTTGCTCTGGACAAGGAGAGACCCATTGCTGTATCTAGATGGTCACTTGCAAGCTTTAAAAATCCCAGTTGCTACTCACCAACTTAGGATGTAAAACAATGTTTTGTGTAGTGTGTTATGCCAGTTGAGCTTGATGTCCCCTACGATTATGTTCCCAAGCCCACAGGTCCAACTACTCGCTCCCTCTGGGTTGCTGGCTGTGTCCAAGAAGTGACTACAACCTTGGCCCTTGTCAGCTCTACTATGTACCTGGGAATTTTTACAGAACATACCAATACACTTGCAGAAATGTCTGCCAACCCTATACATGGTCTTGGGCACACTCTCCCTTACACAGACATACCTAATAGTTCAGCCTGTCCACCTATCTATCCACCCATCTATCCATGTTTGCCTTCACTGACAACATAGTACTATATGTGCAAAAGGTTCATCTTTGTTGTCTGTACCTCCCATGCAAATACAATATTTGTCCTTCTGTGATTGACTTAGTTCACTCAGCATAATATCATCCAAGTTCATCCACGCTTTGCCGTATTTTACAGATTTTACATTATTCTTTAGGGTTGCATAGTATTTGTTCTGGTTACCTAGTGCCATTCTGACAGGAATAGCCCACAAATGGGATGGCCTTAACAAACAGTTTATTCTCTTACAGTTTGGAAGCTTTAAGTCCAAGTTCACAGTGCCAGGCTCTAGGGGCTGTGTCAAAACCCCTCGACCTTCTGCTCTGCCTCTTGCTCCCGGCCCACTGAAGCTAGAGGTATCTCTTCACTCAGGCAGCTACTGGTTGCTAAGGCTGACAAGCCGAAGGTTGACAAGCACAAAGGCACAGTCCCGATATTACCAAACCACACAGCAGGCCATTAATTTAAGTCCATCGTAAGTCCCAAGGTTGGCAGAGCATGGCAGGCTGCTGAATAATGACACAGCCACATGCAGGGTCCAAGTGTGCTATAAGCTAGAGAGCATTCCCAAAGCTGCTTCTTATATACAGGAAGCAGACCACATACTCAAAGCAGCTACTCACCTGCTTGTAGTAGATCCCACCATGGAGCTGACTGCCAGTCTCATCATGGAGAATAACTACCACTAGCTGCCCAGCCACTCAACCAGGCTCAGCCAAGTTGACACACAAACGTAACCACCACAGTATTCCATTGTGTGTATGTACCATAGTTTGGTTATCCATTCTTCTGTTAATGTGCACCTAGGTTGTTTCCATCTTTTGGCTATTGTAAATAGTGCTGCGATGAACAAGGGTGTGCATATATCTGTTCTTGTCCTGTTTCTCACTTCTTTAAAATATATATCTAGTGATGGAATGGCTGGATCAAATGGTATTTCTAATTCCAACTTTTGAAGGAATCATCATACTGCTTTCCACAGTGGTTGTATCATTTGACAGTCCCACCAGCAGTGTATGAGAGTCCCAATCTCTCCACATCCTCACCAGCATTTGTTATTTTCTGTCGTGCTGAACTTTGCTACTAGTGCTGGGCACTCATTGTTTTGATTTACATCTCTCTAATGGCTAATGGCCTAAGGCATTTGATTGCTAACCAGAAGGCTGGTGGCTCAAACCCACCAGCCACTCCTCTGAAGGAAGACTGGCAATCTACTTCCATAGTGATACTGCCTCGGAAACCCAAGGAGGGGTAGCTATGAGTCAGATCCAGCTATGAGTCGGATCCGACTTGACAGCAGTGAATAATGGCTAATGATCATGAGCATTTCTTCATATGTTTGTTGGCCGCTTGAATATCCACCTTGGTGAAGTGTCTATTCATGTTTTCTGCACATTTTTTTAATTGAATGAATTTTGTTGTTGTTGTTGGGGTGTTGGAGTTTTCTATAAATTCTAGAGGTAAGTTCCTTGTCAAATATGTCATTACCGAATATTTTTTCCCAATCTGTAGGTGCTCTTTGACTCTTTTGGAGAAGTCTTTGGAAACACATAAAAATTTAATTTTTAGAAGGTACCATGCATCTGGTTTATCTTGTGCTCTTTGATATTTAGGCTTCTGCTTGATAGTCTATTTATGCCATATATTAGAGCCCCTAAATTTTCCCCTAGTTTTTCCTTGAG
>NW_006921851.1:4055204-4067810 GCF_000298275.1 Orycteropus afer afer | reverse complement strand
TTTAATTGTGCTTTAGGTGCAAATTTACAGAGCAGAATTTGTTTTACATTCAACATTTCGTGTACATTTGGTTTCACTCCCCAATTACCATCCCCGACCCTAACCCACTCTCCACCCCTCTCTTCCCAGTAACCCCTCCCCCCGTGCCCCTCATAGCAATGCATTCCTGTGTGTCCTGTGTTTCCTCCGTGCAAATGTTGTCCCTCTGGTGCCCCATGGGTGATTGCTTCAGGGGATGAATCTCCATAGAGTATGTGGGTACATCACCCTGGGTTGAGTAGTCTGTGCTGAGAGCCAGCCTCTGGGAGTGAGTTTTATTCCAGGCTCAAAGTGTATCTCAGGGCCATGGTATTATTGGAGGTCCCACCAGACTCTATCCAAGCAGGAATTCTGGTCATTATTGTGCTTTTGGATTTTGTTCCACATTTTTCCTCCCATTCTATCCAGGATCTCCAGTTTTGATCCTTTCCCTAGTGGTTGGTATTGGTAGCTGGGCACAACCCAGTTTTTCTAATCTCGAAGTCCATCATGTCCTAGGGCTGATTGTTTCCAAATGCTCTTGGTTTTTTGCACTCTTCTCACTTCCAATAATAGGAGACCATTAACTTCATGTTAGATGACTGCTTTAAAGCTTTTAAGACTCCAGTCGCTATTGACCAATGTAGGTTGTGGAACAAGATTTTTATGTATTTTGTTGTGCCAATTGAGTCTGGTGTCCCCCAATACTATGGTCCTGAGATAATAGATCTGTTGGATCTTTCTCCCACAGTGTCTGTCTGTCTGTGAGGGATTGCTCTATGTCTGTCTTCTGTTGTTTCTGTAAGGATTGTGGGTATTTTGTATCACTGGTATCTGTGCAAGATTAGTCTCAGTTGAATCTATCCTTGCTCTAGAATATAATCCTGTTCACTGACCCCCATCTGATTTTCTCAGATATTTATGTGTTTATCTATAGCCTGGTGTTTGGTGTTAATGGTAATGCAGTATTGTGGGTATACTGGTATTAGCCTCTGTCATCTATATCTTATGTGGACAACTCAGTGTCCTCCCTTTCCCCAATGTTATCATGTGGTCACAGACTCTTTCCATATCATCCCTCCCCTTGCCCACCTCAGCATGTGGCCCCCAACTAGCCAGAAATTATTCCCTCCTCTTCCCCTCCCACCCTGGTAACCTACAAAGTGAGTTCCTTGCCCTACATATACCATTCATCCTCTTTTTACAGCAATGGCTCATAAGATATTTGTCCTTCAGCGACTGACTTATTTCATTTATCATAATGTCCTCCAGGCTCATCCACGTTGTGAGATAATTTGCATATCCTACATTGTTCTTTAATGTATCATGTTGTTGTTGTTGTTATGTGCCGTCGAGTCGGCCCCAACTCATAGCAACCCCTCCTTGGGTTTCCGAGGCAGTATCACTACGGAAGTAGGATTGCTCAACCTTCCTTCCAAGGAGTGGCTGGTGGGTTTGAACCACCAGCCTTCTCATAGTACATAGTATTCCATTGTGTGAATGTACCATAATTTGGTTATCAATGCATCTCCAACTGATTTTTGGATGTTGATCTTGTATCCTGCCATGATGCTAAATCTCTTAATTAGTTTCAGTAGATAGTTTACTGAGTCTCTTGGGTTTTCTAGGTATAGGATCATATCATCATCGAATAGGAATAGTTTTACTTCTTCCTTACCAATTTGGATGCCTTTGATTTCCCTTTCTTGCCTTATTGTCCTGGCTAGGAATTGCAATACAACGTTGAGTAGAAGTGGTGATAGACGGCATCCTTGTCTGGTTTCTGTTCACAAGGGGAATGTTTTCAGCCCCTAGCTGCCCTTCAGGTCTTGAAATGAACTTCCAGCCAAACAAAAGAGGCATATGAACTGAACATTCACTTGAGGTAAGTACAGTCTTTGGAGAGAACAATCGTGGGAGAAAGAAGGGCTGTTTATGCACAGCGAGACAGCTCAGGGGGCAGGAGTGCATGGAGGGATGACACAGGGAAGAGGTAAATATCAGGAGGAAGTGGGAGGGGAGCTGTTGCATTGGGGTAAATTGTAGTCAATGTTATGAGACAAAGTGTATGTGAACTGCTGTATGGAAAGTGAATTAGCTCCATAAACTTTCACCCAAATCACAATTTAAAATAAATAAATAAACAAATAAATAAAAGGGGAATAGTTTCAGTCTCTCTCCATTGAGAATAATGTTGCCTGTCTGTTTTGCATATATGCCCATTATTATGTTGAGGAATGTCCCTTCTATTCCTATTTTGCTAAGAGTTTTGATCAGGAATGGGTGTTGCATTTTTATCAAATGCCTTTTCTGCACTGAATGACGTGATCATGTGGTTCGTTTCCTTTGTTTTATTTATGTGGTGGATGACACTGATTGTTTTTCTAATGGTGAACCATCTTTGCATACCTGATATGAACCCCACTTGGTCATAATGAATGATTTTCTTGATATGTTGTTGGAGTTTATTGGCTAGGATTTTGTTGAAGATTTTTGCATCTATATTCATGAGCGATATTGGTCTGTAATTCTCCTTTTGAGTAATGTTTTTACCTGGTTTTGGTATCAAGGTTATACTTCCTTCATAAAATGAATTTGGGAGGATTCCATGCTTTTCTATATTTTGGAATAGTTTGGGTAGTAGGATTGGTATCAGTTCTTCTCTGAAAGTTTGGTAGAATTCTCCAGTGAAACCATCTGGGCCAGGACTTTTTTTACTGGTAATTTTTTGATGACCTGTGCAATTTCTTCTTTTGTTATGGATCTGTTCAACTTTTCCACATCAGTCTCTGTTAGTTTAGATAAGTGGTATTTTTCTAGAAATCTGTCCATTTCTTCCAGATTTTCAAATTTGTTGGAGTACAGTTCTTCATAGTATCCTGATATTATCCTTTTGATTTCAGTTGGTTCTGTTGTGATATCACCCATTTTGTTTCTTATTCATGTTATTTGTATTCTCTCCCTCTTTTCCTTTGTTAAATTTGCCAGCAGTTTGTCAATTTTATTAATCTTTTCAAAAAACCAACTTTTAGTCTTGTTGATTTTTTCTGTTGTCCTTCTATTTTCTGTTTCATTGATTTCTGCTTGAATCTTTATTATTTCCTTTCTTCTGTAGGGTTTTTTTAAAACTATTTTTTATCTATTGGAAATGTTGGGTTAAGATGTTGGTTTTGGCCCTTTCTTCTTTTTTGATGTGTGTATTTATTGCTATAAATTTGCCTCTGATCACTGCTTTTGCTGTGTCCCAAAGATTTGGTATATTGTGTCTTCATCTCATTTGATTCAAAGAATTTTTTAAATTTCATTTTTTATTTATTACTCATTTGTTTTGCGGAGGGTGTTTTCAGTTTCCATGTGTGAGCTCTTTTTCCATTGATCTTCCTATAGTTGATTTCTAATTTGATAGCATTGTGATATGAGAAGATGCTTTGCAGTATTTCCATGTTTCTCAACTTATTAAGGCTTACTTTATGGCCTAACATATGGCCTATCATGGAGAATGTTCCATGTGCACTGGTAAAGAATGTATATTGTGCTAGGTGTTGGGTGAAGTGATCTGTAGATGCCTATAATGTCAAGCTGGTGGATTGTACTGTTTAGCTCTTCTGTATCTTTGTTGAGCTTCTTTCTAGTTCTCTCTTTCATTGAACGTGGTGTATTAAAGTCTCCCACTATGACTGTGGAGTCATCTATTTGCCTTTTCTACTCTTTTAAAGTCTGATTTATATATTTTGGGGCTCTTTCATTGGGTCCATAAGTACTTATTATGATTATATCTTCTCGTTCAATTGATCCTTTAATCATTATATAATGTCCTTCTTTGTCTCATATGGTGGTTTTTGTCTTAAAGTCAATTTGATCAGAAATTAATATTGACACTCCTGCTCTTTTATGGTTGCCATTTGCTTGATATATCTTTTTCCAACCTTTGATTTTTATTCTATTTTTGTCTCTGTACCAAAGGTGTGTCTACTGTAGACAGCATATTGATGGTTTATGCTTTCTTATCCAGTCTGCAGCTCTCCATCTCTTGAGTGGTGCATTTAATCCATTAACATTCAGTGTCATTATCAACAAGTATGAATTGGTTGCTGTCATTTTGTTATGTGTTTTCTCGTGGTGTTCCTGGTTTCTTTGTTCCATGTAATATTCTGTGCTCGGCTCATTATATTTATGAATCATGTTATCATTTCCTTTATTGCTATTGTTTTAATATTTGCTAAACATTTGTGCTTATCATCTTTTTTATTGTGAAGGTTTATCATTTTTCTTTGAGGTTACCTTGTGATTTATAATTTTCTTCCCAAGTTTAGAACAGTCCATTCTATCTTACAACTCTCTTGACTTCCTCACTGTTTAGAAGTTCTGTAACTACACTTTTTTTTCCCTCTTTTTGGTTTGTGTTGTTGTTATGTCCTGTCAAGTCAGACCCAAATCACAGCGACCACTCCTTGGGTTTCCGAGGCGGTATCTCTATGGAAGTAGATTGCCCAACCTTCCTTATAAGGAGTGACTGGTGGGTTTAAACCACCAGCCTTCTGGTTAGCAATCAAGTGCCTTAGGCACTATGCTACCAGAGCTCCCTTTGGTTTGTAGTTGTCCTCATTTGCTAATTGATGTTTCTGGTTCCCTGTTTATAATCTTGTAAGCTGATTCTACTTTGGATACTTCCATAGCTGTGCTGGTTTCTGAGTTATGTCATCTTGTTTATTAATGTCAGTTGTTGTTTGCTATTATTGGTTCTCTGTTCAAATGACTCCCTTTAGTATCTCTTGTATGGTTGATCTGGTTTTAACAAATTCCCTTAATTATGATTATCTGGAAATGTCCTAATTTCATCATCATATTTGAGCGACAATTTTGTCAGGTATATAATTCTTGGTTGGAAATTTTTCTCTTTCAGGGTTTTATATATATCATCCCATTGCCTTCTCGCTTGCATGGTATCTACTAAGAAATCAGATCTTATTCTTATTGGTTGTCCTTTGTAAGTAACTTTTTGTTTTTCCCATGCTGTCTTCAAGATTCTTTCTTTGTCTTTGCTTTTGATGAGTTTGATGATGACATATCTTAGTGATTATCTTTTGGTGTCTATCCTGTTTGGCGTTTGTTGGACTTTCTGAATTCATAAATTCTCATCTTTCATCATATCAGGGAAATTCTCTTCCAACAAATCTTCTGGAATTAGCATTCCAGAATTTTCTCAGTGGGTTTTTCTTTTCCTATTCTGGAATGCTAATTACATGTTGATTATTCCTTTTGATTGTGTCCCACATGAACCTTAGGTTTTCTTCATTTTGTTTTGATTTTTCTCTGATTGATCCTTTTCCAAAGAAATATTGGGGTATTTGTCTTCAATCTCATTCATTCTGTCTTCCATTGATTCAATTCTACTCCTTTGCCCTTCTGATGTGTTATCTATTTCTGAAAATTTAGTATTAATTCTCTCAATTTCTATCTGTAGATTTTGAATCATTTCTAATTTTTCATTTATTTTATCCTTTTGTTCTTGTATTTTCTTCTGAAATTGATCTAGGGTTTTGTCTGTGTTTTTCTTTTTAATTTTGTCAGTGCTTTCCTTGATCTGTCTCTCAATCCTTTGAATATACCTAAATATAATTCTTTTGAATTCCTTATCAGGGAGTTCCAGTGCTGCTTTTTCCTCAGGAATGTGTTCTGGGTCTGTATCCTGCTCCCTTGTTTCTCCTGCTTTATCTTGTTTTTTTGTGTGGACTTTGAAGTTTGTTGTCTCCAAGTCATTGTGATGTAGTTGTATTTAGATTGCTGTTAACTATCTGTGAAGACCAGCTAAAGGTGAGGCTCTTCTTGGTGGTTGTTCATCATTGGCCAGTTGACAGAGAAGCAAGTGGTGCTTCTCACTCAGTAAGTGAAGCTGCAGGAGGTGCATGTATAGATGTGTCAGATGGGTACTGTTGCTGTCTCCCACTCAATTAGACAAAAAACAATAATCGAAAAACCTTAAAAATAAAAAGTAAAAGCAAGTGGACAATAAACACACCACATAAACATATAGGAACAATCACACACACACACACACAAAAAAAAACCCACAATATCTGGGGAGTGGGCAATAAGAGAAAAATGGTAGAGTAAGAGAATAAGAAAAAAATGGGAAAAATGCAAAGAAAAACAAGGAATGGGGTTAACCACAAGAAAGAAGAAATGGGAACCAGGAACAGGAAAGAGAAAAAGCTGAAAACTAGGAGCTGAGAAGGGAAGAATAAAGAATAATAATAAGGACAATAATAATATTGTTGTTGTTCTGTGCCATTGAGTCAGACCCAACTCATAGCAACCCCTCCTTGGGTTTCTGAGGCAGTAATAATAATTTTGAAACAGACAAAAACAAACTAAAAAAGGGGGAAAAATATCTGGACAGGCCAGGGTAGGGCACCCAGGCTCTGTCCGAGCACATAGACTGGGATAGAATTCCTGCCAGCCCAGAAGGTGGCTGGGAATGAGGGATAGCTGCCCTCCATTCACCAAGAAGGTATGGGGTATAAGAGTAATAAGGGGAATATCGCACCTTTCCAGTTGTTCATGTCCTTAATGTCCTTGTGGTTTCCAGCAAGTGGAGCCTATTCTTAAGTCCCTGGAATCTAAGAGAATGCTGTTGCTTTAAATATCCAAAATGGTCAAACCACTTGTAAGCATTCAAAATGGCTGTTCCCTCTGGACAGGCAAAAGTCCACAGCTCAGCCTGCCTTCCTCTTTGCTTGTTCCCCTTTTATTCACCAGCCACCAGTGCAGTCCTCTGTGCAGCTCCTGGCTAGCAGTGCCAATTTTTAGGTTAATTCTTAGGTCCTAATACCACTTGGCAACATCCAAGCTGTCTGTGCCTTCAGGATCTCTGACAGACCACAGCTCCATGTTTTGGTGTTTTCAGGCAGGTTCTTCTACCAGTTGGAGTTTAGTCCACTTCTATATCCATCCCTTCAAAGCTCAGGGCTCCATAATTATCTTCTGTAGCTGTCTTCCTATTCTACCATTTTACTGGAACAAAGGAGCTCTGGG
This sequence comes from Orycteropus afer afer, assembly GCF_000298275.1. Classification (NCBI taxonomy): domain Eukaryota; kingdom Metazoa; phylum Chordata; class Mammalia; order Tubulidentata; family Orycteropodidae; genus Orycteropus; species Orycteropus afer. Next base: position 4,060,757 of record NW_006921851.1, on the reverse strand, counting down.
GGTGTGGTGCCTAGGCATTTGACTGCTAACCAGAAGGCTGGCAGTTCAAACCCACCAGCCACTCCTCGAAAGGAAAGTTGAGCAATCTACTTCCATAGTGATATTGCCTTGGAAACCCAAGGAGGGGTCGCTATGAGTCAGATCTGACTTGATGGCACTGAGTTTGGTTTGTTTTTTGGTACTGGAACTCCAATACGTTCTTTGTTTAAAGAAAAAGCAAATGTAATGATAAGAAGGAAAGAATAAATAAAGATAAAAGCCAAAGTAATTATTTCACAACTAGGAAGTAGGATTAATAAACAAATTCAAGAACTATGTCTTAAAAAAAAAAAAAAATCTTATGAGGAAATTGAGGATGCTGAAGAAGGCAAAAGGCATTGATACATATGTGCCTGAAAAACAACTGATTAATCTAAAATGAAAGATAGTGCTTTCAGGTGACCAGAATACTTTTGTCTGCTATCTAGGAAATGAGAATTTCCCCATATTAGGATACCAGAGAGCTGTATTTGGTATTAAGAAGATTGTTTTGTTCACATAGAATTAGAACAAACAAAGGTAAATCCAAGGCAAGTGAAACTAACCAACCAATAATCTGACTGTTTTTGGTTGTTTTTGCCCTGAATCCAAAGGCCTTCCTGAACACTGACAAATAAACACTTGCCAAAATGGATTTTAAAAGAAATTTCCTCTACTCTAGATTATTTGTAAATCAACAAATTTCCTTCATTTCTTCATGAGAGTATATCCCTGTGTTTTGGTCCTCTAGTGGCACTAAAACAGAAATACCACAAATGTATGGCTTTAAAGAAATAAGGATTTATTCTTTTACAATTTTGTAGGCTAGAAGTCTGAGTTCAAGTGACAGTTCTAGAGGCTGGGTGAAAGTCCCTCAACTCTGGGCTTTATCTCTGACTCTTGCTCCTGGCCCACTGAACCTGGGGGCTTTTCTTAATTCAGTCAGCTCCTGGCTTCAGAAGATGACAAACCCAAAGTCAACAAGTAAAATGGCACAGTCCCCAAATTATCAAGCAACATGGCAGGCCACTACGTCAAGTCCATTAACAGTCCCAAGATTGGCAGACAGTGTGGGGGGCTGCTGAATGAAGACTTCACTTCATGCAGGATCCAAGCATGCCAAAAAGCTCAAAACCATTCCCAAATCTTCTTCTTATATACTGGAAGCAGACCATGTCACTAAAGCAGCTACTCAACTGCTTGGACAGATTCCACCAAGGAGTTTGATTGCCAATCTGATCATGGGGAATAACTACATCTAGCTGCCCAGCTACTCAAAACTAAGTCCAGCCAGGTTGACACATAGCCTTAACTACCACACCGTTTCTCTGCTTCTTCTCTGCACACTCAATGCCCTTTCATTTATCCTGCTACTGACTGTTTAGTGTGAATTGTCAAGAACTCTGAAGAGTTTGCCATTTCACCCTACTTGCAAATCAATAGATTCACCTGTTAAAATTCCATGAATGATATAAGAAGACATAGGAGTCCTGGATTAGAGACAATGGATTTTATTGCACATGTTGTTATGTGCCATTGTGTCGGACCCAACTTATAGCGAGCTCTCCTTCGGTTTCCAAGGCAGCATCACTACAGAAGTAGCTTGCCCACCCTTCCTTCCGAGGAGTGGCTGGTGGGTCTGAACTGCCAGCCTTCTGGTTAGCAGTTAAATGCCTTAGGCACTATGCCGCCAGAGCTCCTTTATTACACATAGCAACAGCAATTCTCAGAAATTAGCATTTTTCTTGCATTAATTACGTGAGCCCCAATAAGCACAGGGCAATGTGGAGAGGGTCTGGTGTCACCTGCACATGGAGTGAGTTGAATTAGAGTAGAGGAATCCTAAGCTTACAGAACCCAGACTGTTTTACAATGGAAAGTATGACTTTTCTTCTGAGACAGACACTATCTCTATCTTCCAAGGCTATTCACTATACAAATATCCTTAAAGAGATAGTCTCAGACAAAAGCAATCAGTGACTCTTTTCACAAGATAGGCAGTGATGCATGGAGAATTGTTCACCAATATCTGTTTCTTCCATATGTGTTTGGATTCATTCGTTAGAGATAATAATTATTTGGGAGACATATAAATTATGGCAAATCTGAATCTTTATTAACTAGTCTCTGCTAACCTTTCTAACCCTGTCTCACATTTTTTAATCAGGTACTTTTATTGGGTTCCAGTAATAAAGTACTTGAGGTACCCTGACCATACTGTATCTTTTCTTAATAGCCTTAGAGAACCCCTTGGATTTCAGCATTCCTTGTTGCATTGGTCATCAACTCCTGCCTTACCTTCACATTCTGAAACCCAATTTCAGTCATTGGTGTGCTGCTTTGATTATACCAATCCTCAATCCCCTGTGCCAACCCCAAACAAGATGGGACATGAAAGAGTCATGCTTTTCATGTTCAAGTGTGGTGAGTTAGATAGCTAATAAAAATGTGAGATATAAATAAGAATATGGTACGGTATGGCTATGCAGCAATGATCTGATTTTTCACGTAAACTTAATAGCTTATTGGAGAAAATTCCAAAGAAGAGGCTGTAAAAGTTTGGTATAAAAGCATCATTGTAAATTATAACAAATTAATAAAGTTCCAAGGTGATATAAACACATTTCCCTATATAAACTGTAGTATCCTTGTTGAGAAAAAAAATCATGTGTGAAAACCTCTAAAAATGAATATAGTCAAAGGTCAAAAATGCATTGAAAACTACTTTAAAAAATGATAGTGACTATATTTTTCCAGATATCCTGCCATGTATTTTTAAGCCTTCTGTGGGCTAGAAAAGAGATTAGAATTAGATTTTATTTCCTCCTAAAAGTAAGCCATTATTATAACTATAAATTTTACACATGATTTATATTATTATAACTACAAATTTTACACAGTGATTCTAGATACTTGTACAAGGCTTAATTAAACTTTCAAAACATCTTTAGAATTTACTAACAATGGTATAACACAAGGCAAAAATAGGAACAGAAAGAAAAAGAAAATATATACTCCTTTAGACCAAATGAGATTTAAAAAAAAAAATAAACCCACTGATGTCAAGTCGATTCCACTCACAGTGACCCCTCCTTGGGTTTCTGAGGCAGTATCACTATAGAAGTAGATTGCCCAATCTTCCTCCTGAGGAGTGGCTGGTGGGTTTGAACCTCCAGCCTTCTGATTAGCAGTCAAATGCTTTTGGCACTATGCTACCAGAGTGCCCAGAAACCATAAGAGATCTACATAAAGGGAAGAACATACCATGCTCGTGGATAGGAGGATAGAACATTGTGAAAATGTCAGTACTACCCAAAGCAATCTATACATTCCATGCAATCCCAATCCAGATTGCATCAACATTCTTTACGATTATGGAAAAACCAATCAATAATTATGTATGGAAAGGAAAGAGACCACATAAACAAAGCACTATTGAAGAAGAACAACAAAGTAGGAGGTGTCAATCTGCTAGACCTCAAAACCTACTATACAGCCACAGTAGTCAAAACTGCCTGGTGTTGGTACAATGACAGACACATAGACCAGTGGAATAGAACTGAGAATCCAGAAATAGATCCATCAACCTATGGTCAGGTGATTTTTGACAAAGGGCTGAAATCCATTAAATGGGGAAGAGATTGTCTGTTTAGCAAATGGTGCTGGCAAAACTGGTTATCCATTTGCAGAAAAATGAAACAAGATCTGTACCTCACACCATACACAAAAACTAACTCCAGATGGATCAAAGACTTAAATGTGAAACCGAAAACTATAAAATTCCTCAAGGGAAACAACAGGGGCAAATTTAGGGGCCCTTATATATGGCATAAATACACTATCAAGCATAACTTAAAACTGCACAAACAGCAGAAGATAAACTAGATAAATGGGACCTTCTAAAAATTAAATTTTTATGTGCTTCCAAAGACTTCTCCAAAAGAGTAAAAAGAGAATCTACAGACTGGGAAAAAATATTCCACAATGACATACTTGACAAGGGACTTATATCTAAAATTCACAGAAAACTCTAACACCTCAACAACAAAAAGACAAACAATCCAACTAAAAAATGGGCAAAAGACATGAATAAACACCTCACCAAAGAGAATACTCAGGCAGCCAGCAAACACATGAAGAAACGTTCATGATCATTGGCCATCAGAGAGATACAAATCAAAACAACGAGATACCATCTAATAGCACTAATAGCAAAGTTCAACAAGACAGAAAATAAAAAATGCTGGCAAGGATGTGGAGAGATTGGGACTCTCATACACTGTTGGTGGGACTGTAAAATGATGCAACTACTGCGGAAAGCAGTACGGCAATTCCTTCAAAAGTTGGAAATAGAAGCATCATTTTATCCAGCAATGTCATTACTAGGTATATATCCTAAAGAAGTGAAAGCCAGGACAAGAACAGATATATGCACACCCATATTCATCGCAGCACTATTTACAACAGCCAAAGATGGAAACAACCTAGGTGCCCATCAGTAGAAGAATGGATAACCAAACTGTGGTACATACACACAATGGGATACTATGCAACACTAAAGAATAACATAGAATCTGCAAAACACCACATAATGTGGATAAACTTGGAGGACATTATGCTTTGTGAAATATGTCAATCCCAGAAGGACAAATATTGTATTAGTCCATTACTATGAAAAGTCAAGGAAAGGTTTATATATGAAATGAAACTTTCTTTGTTGGTTACTGGTGGGGGGAGGAGGGGAAGGAACACTGCTAGATAGATAGAGAAAAGTATTGATTCAGATGAAGGGAAGAGCAATGCACCAAATATGAGTGATCAATACAGTGGCATTGAGGAAGAGGAAGACATAGAGAGGTACATGAGAGATATAGACAACAAAGATGAACCCTTTTGCACATACAATACTGCATTGTCAGTGATGACAAATGTCATCTAAGGGGGGAATAGATGAGTGTACAGGATGAATGATCAAGTATGCCTATGCAGGGAGGAGTGTGCCCAATACCATGTGTAGGGTTGGCAGATGATGTTTCTACAAGCATATTTGTGTGTTCTGTAAGAATTACCAGGTATATAGTAGAGCTGACAAGGCACAAGGTTGTGGTGACTTCTTGGCCACAGCCAGCTATCCAAAGAGAGTGAGGAGTTGGACATGTGGGCTTGGCACAGTGGTTCCAGGGGGCATCAAGCTCAATTGGCATAACATACTACACAAAAACATTGTTCCACTCCTACTCTGGTGAGTAGTGACTGGGATCTTAAAAGCTTGCAAGCAGCCATCTAGATGCAATGATGGGTCTCTCTTAGTCCAGAATAAAGAAGCATGAAGAAAACTAAAGACACGTGGAAACAACTAGTCAAGGGGCTGGTAGACCATGTGATCCTCAGCCTATATGACCATGAGACCAGAAGAACTAGATGGCACCTGGCTACAAATGTCAACCAGTCAGAGGGGGATCTGTGTAGAAGATCCTGGATAAAGTGGGATAACAATGTGGAACAAAACTCAAAGTCATTAAAAAAAAAAAAAAA
>NW_006921851.1:4051768-4054174 GCF_000298275.1 Orycteropus afer afer | reverse complement strand
CTTGGGTTTCCGAGGCAGTATCACTACGGAAGTAGATTGCCCCATCTTCCTTCCAAGGAGTGGCTGGTGGGTTTGAACCACCAGCCTTCTAGTTAGCAGTCAAATGCCTTAAGCATTATGCAACCAGAGCTCCTAAATACTACATAAGACCACATTTATAAAAGTCAAGAAAAAGTTTAATCATAGAAAGAAACATTCTTTGAAAGTTACAAGGGGTGGGAGAGGAAGTGAGGGTAAATCACTAACTGGAGGGTAGACACATATTAAACTGAGTGAAGGAAAGGCAATATGCTATAGAGGGAAAGTCAGCATAAAATAATCAAGACAAAGAAAGCACCAGGAGGAGCACAAAGGTTAAAGGGAACAGGTAAATACTATTACGTATTACATGTATAATCTAGTGATGATAATAATCTAAGAGTGGATACTTAGATAGGCACGCAAGCTGAATCTGAAGTGAGAAGGCAAAAGGGACTATACCCATGAACGTATTTAGATTTAATAGAGGATATTTCTATGTATGTGTTAATATGTACTATAAATATATCCATAAATATAGTATAGCATACAGGAGGTAAAGTTATGAAAACTTCATGCCCATAACCAAACACCTTGAAAGAATGAATCACTGGGCTTAGAGGCTTAACACCAATGTTTTGGGGGACATCACGGTGAACTGACATAACATAGTCACAAAGACAATGTTCTATATCCTACTTTGGTGAGTAGTGACTGGAGTCTTAAAACCTTATAAGCGACCATCTAAGGTTGGAAGGAAGACTGAGCAGTCTACTTCCATAAAGATACTGCCTCAGAAACCCAACGAGGGGTCACTATGAGTCGGAATCAACTTGATGGCAGTGAGTTGTGTGAGTAAGGTTTAACTATTGGTGTTTCCCCACTGGAGTAAAGCAGAGTAAAGAGAATCAAAGACATGAAAACAATTAGTCCAAAGGAGTAAAGGACCACTCAAACCCCAGCCTCATTGATACTGAGGCCAGAAGAATGAGATGGTGCTTGACTACCACTGCTAACTACTCTGAAAGGGTAGGAAGTCCTGGAAAGAGTTGGAGAAAAATGTGGAACAGAACTCAAAGTCATGAAAAAGACCAGCCTTACTGGTCTGATAGAGACTGTGGGGGTGCCAGAGACTATGGCCCTTAGTCATGCTTCAAGTCTGGAACTGAACTCACTCCTGTGGCTCAACTTTCAGCCAAATAATAGGCCTATAATGTGAACAATAATACCAGGGAGGTACAAATGCCCTAGAACAATCAATCATAAGATATCAAAAGGACAGCATTTTCCCAGGGATAAAGAAAGTACGAAGGTAAGGAAAGAAAGATCAACCAGTAAAGCCAAAGATGAAGAAACTGAAGATTTTTTACCAAATTCTGTAGTCTGTAATTGATCAAACATGCAATCAAGATACATTGATAATTACTGATGATTGGAATATGAAAGTTGAAAACAAAAAAGAAGGCTTGTTAGCTGGAAAATATAGCCTTCATAGCAGAAATTAAGCCAGCGATTGCATGATAGAATTTCACAAGACTAAAGTCTTATTCATGGAAAATACCATTTTTCAACATAAACAGCAACTATACATGGAGACATCAAATCCACTACATCTTTGGAAATAAAATTATGGAGAAGCTCAATATCATCAGTTAGAAAAACTGCTCATATGCAAGTTCAAGTTGAAGCTGAAAAATATTCAAACAAGTCCACAAAAGCCAAAATACAACCTTGACTATATCTAACCTGAATTTAGAGACCATCTCAAGAATATATTTGACATATTGAATACCAATGACTGAAGATCAGATGAGTTGTGGGATGATATCAACATCATACATGAAAAGAGAAAAATGTCATTAAAAAAAAACAGGAAAGAAAGAAAAGATCAAAACTGATGTCAGAAGAGACTTGAAACTTGCTCTTGAACATACAGTAAAAACCAAATCAAACTCACTGCCATTGAATCGGTTCCAACTCATAGCAATCCCTCCCTGGGTTTCCATGGTCGTATTTCTATGGAAGTAGATTGTCCTGTCTTCCTTCTAAGGAGTGGCTGATGGGTTTGAACTGTTAGCCTTCCGGTTAGCAGTCAAATGCCTTAGGCAATACACCACTAGAGCTCCCGAACATATAGTAGCTAAAGCAAATGGAAGAAATTATAATGTAAAAGAGCTGAATGGAAGATTTCAACAGGCAGCTTGAGAAGAAAGTTAGGTATTATAATGAAATGTGCAAAGAACTTTGTTGTTGTTGTTGTTAAGTGCCGTCGAGTCGTTTCCGACTCATAGTGACCCCATGCACAGCAGAATGAAACACTGCCCGATCCCGCGCCAGCCCCACAATCCATGCTATACTCGAGCCCATCATCGCAGCCACTGTATCAAT
>NW_006921851.1:4039627-4050423 GCF_000298275.1 Orycteropus afer afer | reverse complement strand
TGTGTATTCCTGCCATCTTCTCTTGATTTTTCCTGCATCATTCAATATTTTGCCCATAGAATCTCTCAATATTGCAACTCAAGGCTTAAATTACTATAATGAAATGTGCAAAGACCTAGAGTCTGAAAACCAAAAAGGAAGAACACGCTCAGCATTTCTCAAACTGAAAGAACTGAAGAAAAAATTTAAGCAAAGAACTTAGAGTTAGTAAAACATAAGGGAAGAACACACTCATCATTTCTCAAGCTAAAAGAATTGAAGAAAAAATTCAAGTCATGACTTGCTATACAGAAGGATTCCATGGGCAAAATTTTGTACAATACGGGGAGTATCAAAACAAAATAGAAGGAATACAACAAAAGAATTAGCCAACTTTCATGCATTTCAGGAGGTAGTGTATAAACAAGAACTGATGGTACTGACAGAAGAATTCCACTGAAGGAATTGGTGAAAAATAAGGCTCTAAGAGTTGATGAAATACCAACTGAGATGTTTCAACAAATGGACACTGAAACTTGAAAGACAGCTACCTGGCTAGCTGACTGCAAGATGTCCATATTTGTGCCCATTCCAAAGAAAGTGATCGAACAGAACGTAAAAATTATCAAACAATATCATTAATATCACACATAAGTAAAATTTTGTTGAAAATAATTAAATAACTGTTGCAGCAGTAGATAGACAGGGAACTGTTAGAAATTCAACCCAGATTCACAAGAGGGCATGGGACAAGGCATATTATTGCTAATGTCAGATGAATCTTGGCTGAAAGTAGAGAATACCAGAAAGATGTTTACTGACTATGCAAAGGCATTCAACTGTGTGAAGCATAATAAATTATGGATAACCTGTGAAGAATAGGAATTTCAGAACCCTTAACTGTGGTCATGAGGAAAATGAGCATAAACCAAGTTGTTCAAACAGAACAATAGGAATACTGCATGGTTTAAAATCAGAAAACTTATGCATCAGGGTTTGTGATAGTTAAGGTTGTGTGTCAACTTGGCTGGACTATGATTATAAGTGGTTTAGCAGTTATGATGTAGTCATCCCTTGTGATGAGAGCTGATATAATCACCTCCATGTTGAGATCTGCTATGAGCAGCCGATCAGTTGAAAGGGAGTTTCCTTCAGGGTGCAGCCTACTTCCAATATATATGGAAAAGCTCTGGCAAAGCTCTCTGGACTTTTGTTCAGTCTAGATTCTGCATCTGGCTTATCATCCATGAGTCTTAGACATGAACTAGTGGTTTGCTATGTTGGCTGAAGATCTTGGGATTGTTGCCTTTGCAGTTTGTGAGCCATCAGCTTGCTGTCTTATCTGCCAATCTTGGATTTGTCAGACTCTGAATCCAGCAGCCTGCTGTATTGTCTACCAAATCTCAAGTTCATCAGCCCCTGCAGCTACGTGAGTGTGGAAAAGTCTCCAGCTTGATGTCTGATCCACAGACTTGGGACTTGCCAGCCTCTGGTAGCATAGTGCCTAAGGCACTTAACTGCTAACCAGTAAGCTGGTAGTTCAAACTCACCAGCCACTCCTCAGAAGGAAGGCTGGGCAATCTACTTCCATAGTGATACTGCCTCAGAAACCCAAGGAGGGGTCACTATGAGTTGGGTCCAACTTGATGGCACATAACAACAACATAACTGTGTGAGCCATTTCCTTGAGATAAATGTCTCTCTAGAACATCATGCTTAGTAAAGCAGAGGGTCAGTAAAAATGGGGAAGCCCCTCAATGAGATGGCACAGGACCAGGCAGTGTTTCATTCTGTTGTACAAAGAGTCACTATGAGTCAGAGTCAACTCAATGGCACCCAACAAACATCAGCAACAACATCTGTATCTATATGTACAAACTTTACTGGTTTTAATTCTCTAGAGAACCCAGACTAAGTCATTTGGTACCAAGAGTAGTTCTAGAGAAAAAAAAAAAAAAGAAGAAGAACAAGTTTTCTAAATTGGTTCTCAAGTCTGATTAGCCTTAAAGGTACTCATGACTCTACCTCCATTAGTAAAGAAGGCATTTGTAATCCTTGGCATGAGGTGGCAATATTAATACACAAAATAGCACCACCAATAGATCAAGAATTGGTGAGAATTAAGACTGGGTGATGAAATGTTTGGAACTCTTCTGCAATTTTGTCAGAATGACAAATATAAGGAAGCTGGTTGGTTCGTTCTACTTATTCTAGATAAAGTGGTAAAAGAATAAGATGAGCTCAGAGCTTATGAGTCACAGCTCAAGCGCTGCATAAAAGACCTCACTGTTTACACTTGTTCCCCCCAAAAAAAACTTGTATCGCCAAAAAACAAACCCAGAGTCTCATCATAAGAGTGACTGAATACAACACCAATTGAATTGCCAACCTCAAATAGTTATGAAGTTTAAGTGAGAGTACTGCTTGGGAAAAAATAGGATTCTGAAATTTGGGATGGGTACATATGAGTAGATAGGAAGTTTGGGATATTGAGCCCCTAAATTCCATTGACGCACTCCTGCCAGAAGAACCACCTCTCTCACCCTCATCTGATGAAACTAACCCAGCTGTGCCTGCTGAGTCTTTGTCTGAGATATCACCTGCAGCAGCACCTGAGGTATTGTCCAGGGCATTGCCTAAGGAAGATGCCATATAAGACATGCTGAATGTTCTCAGGAACCACTCTCAACACTCATTGTAGCTTCTAGACCCATAACTAGACTTAAGTCCCAGCAAGCCCCAAAAGGTGAACTGTGACCCAGGAAGACATGCACACACTCCAAAAGAATTGCTTGATTTTTCTTATATATACAAACAGAAACCTGGAGAATATGTGTGGGGATGGCTATCAAGGGTGTGGAATAATGGTGCAAGGAAAATAACATTGGATCAGTCTGAGTTTATTGATTTGGGCCCACTAAACACAGATTCTTCACTCAGTGTTGCAGCTCAAGAGGTTAGGAAAGGATCTAATAGTTAATTTGCTTAGTTTACTGTGTTAGTTTTCTAGTGCTACTATAATAGCAATATTACAAATGGATAGCTTTGACAAACAAGAATTTATTCTCCTACACTTCAGGAGGCTAGAAGTCTGAACTCAGAGTGCTGGCTCTAGAGACTAGAGTGAAGGCCTCTCGACCTTGGGGTTCAACTCTACCTCTTGTTCCAGGCCCATTGGAACAAGTTAGAGGCTTCTCTTGATTCATGCAGGTGCTGGCTGCTGAAGTTGATGAAGCTAAGATTGAAAGGTAAAATGGCACAAACCCAAGATCAGCAGGCAACATGGCAGCCCACTGTTTCAAGTCTAGGAACTAGGGATGAAGACTTGGCCAAACATAGGATCCAAAATTTGCCAAAACCTAGAGACCTTTTTCAAAATTTCTCCATATGCCCTGGAAGCAGGCCACACCCAGAAGGCAATTCCCCTTGCACTGATTAATGTCTCACAGCAGATTCCCCATGGAATTGATTATACCACATCCAATCTCATCATAGGGAATAACTATATCCAGCTGCCACACCATTAAAAACCAAGCTGAAACACAACCTTAACTATCACATTTACTAGAGACATGGATTATATGGTGGCCTACACTAAATCAAGTTGAAGAACCAGACCTGCTTTCATATACTGTAGAAGAAGATATCCCAAAGCTTAAGCAAATTGGCATGTTAGAGTGGATTTATCAGATTAGACACATAAACCCACACATGGATTGCCCAGAGGATATACCTTTTACCATAAAGGTGAGAAACAAATTTTGAAAGGAGCCCCAGTATCCTTGAAGATTGCTGGGATTGCTATTTTAAGTAAGCCAGATTTAACAATGGGAACTGCTCTAATCAAATTAAGAAACTTAACTACAATGGAGCTGATTGGCCCCCATGGTGGTAGGGACCAGGTGGCAGCACTTAATCAACAAAGACAAGGTGGTCATGATTACCATAATGAACAGCAGAGTCAAAGCAATAATCAGAATAGTCTGACTCATATAAATTCATATAGCATTGACTACTTAGGCATGATGTCCCTAGGAACAAATAGATGGGAAATCTAAATATTTACTTGATTTTTACAAGCAGAAGAATTCTAGGTCAAATGAACAGCAGTCTAATTTGAATCACCAAAATAGAGACTCGTGGGTCCTCAATCATTTCCAGACTTGAGCCAGTTTACAAACCCACAGTCCCTTGAACGAAGGGGAGGCCAGGTTCCCTTGAGAAAGGACCTCACAACACTCTCAAAAATTTATACTGTTAATCTTTCTCCTACCTTTCCCCAAAGATATCTATGGCCTTTTACAAAATGACTGTTCACCAGGGTAAAGTAAATAGTGAGGCTTTTTGGAGATTGCTGGATGTTGGCTCTGAATTGAAACTAATTTCAGGAGACCCAAAATGTCACTGAAACCCACCAGTCAGAGTAGGGGCATATAGAGGTCAAGTTATTCATGGAGTCTTAGCTCAGGTCCATCTCATAGTGAGTTCAGTGGGTCTTTGAACCTATCCTGAACTGCTATGTCAGCAGTTCTATAGTGAATAATAGTAATAGACATACTCAGCAACTGGCAGACATACTCAGCAACTGGCAGAACAACCACATTAGATCCCTGATATGTGGAGTAAGGGCTATCATAGTAGGAAAAGCCAAGTGGAAACCTTTAAGAAAATAATAAACCAAAAGCAATAGCACATTCCTAGAGTGATTTCAGAGATTAGTGCCACCATCAAGATCTTGAAGGATTCAGGAGTGTTGATTCCCACAACATCCCCATTTAACTTGCTTATTAGTCCTGTGCAAAGAAAGAGATGGACCTTGGAGAGTAACCGTAGATTATTGTAAACTTCCCAGGGGGTGACTCCAATTGCTGCTATTGTTCCAGATGTAGTTTCATTGCTTGAGCAAATTAATACATCTCATGTTACTTGATAATGCAGCTATTGATCTGGCCAATGCCTTTTTCTCAATTCAGGTTTTGAAGGATCATCAAAAGCCATTTGCCTTCAGCTGACAAGGCCAGCAATATACCTTTAAGGAACTACCTCATGGGTATAGCAACTCTCCAGCACTAAGTCATAATTTACTCCACAAGGGCCTTGATCTCCTTTCCATTTCACAAGACTTCACAGGGTCCTTTACTTTGATGACATTATGCTGACTGGACCTAATAAGGAAGAAGTATCAATGACTCTAAACTGGTAGGTAAGACTTCTTGCTACAGGATGGGAAATTAACCCAACAAAATTTCAGGCACCTTCTACCTCAGTGAAATTTCAAGGGATCCAATGGTGTGGGTCATGTCAAGATGTTCCTACTAACATGAAGGATAAGTTATTGCATCTGGTCCCTCCCACAACTGAAAAGGAGGCACAACTCCTGGTGGTCCTCTTTGGATTTTGGAGGCAACATATCCCTCATTTGGGTGTGTAACTCCAGTCTATTCATCAAGAGACTCAAAAAAGCTGCTAGTTTTGAGTGGGGCCCAGCATAAGAGAAGGCTCAGTGATAGGTTCAGGTTGTTGTGCAAGCTTCTCTGACACTTGGACCTTATGTTCTGGCTTATCCAATGGTGCTGGAAGTGTCAGTTGCAGATAGAGATGCTGTTTGGAGTCTTGGGCAGGCCATATTTGTGAATCACAAAGCATATCCTTTAGGATTTGGGAGCAAAGCCCTGCCATCCTCTGCAGGTAACTACTCTCCTCTTGAGAAACAGCTTTTGCTTGTTACTGAGTGCCTAATCACAGGCCACCAACTCACCATGACACCTGAGCTGTCCATCATGACCTGGGTGTTGTCTGATCCAAAGGATCATAATATTGGAAGTGCAGAGCAGCACTCCACCATTAAATAGGAATTGTTATTGTTATTGTTATATGCTTTGAGTTGGCTCCAACTCATAGTGACCCTACATACAACAGAACAAAACACTACCTCGTTCTGTGCCAGCCTCACAATGCTTGATATACCTAAGCACATTGTTGCAGTCACTGTGTCAATTTATCTCATTGAAGGTCTTCCCCTTCTTTACTGACCCTCCATGTTACCAAGCATGACATCCTTCTCCAAGGAATGGTCACTTCTTAGAACATGACCAAAGTAGGTGAGATGAAGTCTGGCCATTCTCACTTTTCATAAGCATTCTGGCTGCACTTCCTCCAGGAGAGATTTGTTCATACTTCTGGCAGTCCAGGGTACTTTCAGTATTCTTCACCAACACCACAACTCAAAAGCATCAACCCTTCTTCAGTATTTCTTATTCATTGTCCAGCATTCACATGCGTATGAAGCAATTGAAAACATGGCTTGGGCTACTGTTGTCATTGTTAGGTGCCGTGAAGTTGTCTCCGACTCCTAGCAACCCTATGCACAGCAAAACAAAACACTATCTGGTCCCATGCCACCCTCATGATCCTTGCTATATCTGAGCCCATCGTTGCAGCCTGTGTCAATCCATCTCATTGAGGGCCTTCCCTCAATGAGATAAGTTACCTTCCCTCAATGAGTACTTACCTGCAGAGGGTGGCAGGGCTTTGCTCCCAGATCCTAACTTCTGACAACATGAACAAAGTAGGTGAGATGAAGTCTGGCCATTCTTGCTTCCAAGGAGGATTCTGCCTGCACTTCTTCCAGGACAGATCTGTTAGTCCTTTTAGTAGTCCATGGTACTCTCAGCATTCTTCTCCAACACAATTCAAAAGCATCAACTCTTCTTCCATCTTCCTTATTCATTGTCCAGCTCTCACACGCATAAGAGGTGACTGAACATACCATGGCTTGGGTTAGGTGCACCTTAGTCTTCAAAGAGACATCTTCGCTCTTCATCACTTGAAAGAGGTCCTTTGCAGCAGATTTGCCCAATACAATGCTGCTTCCATTGGTGTTGATTATAAAACCAAGTAATATGAAGTCCTTGACAACTTCAATCTTTTCTTCATCCACCATGAAGCTGTTTATTGGCCCAGTTGTGAGAATTTCTGTTTTCTTTATGTTGAGGTGTAATCCATACTGTAGACTGTAGTTTTAATCTTCATCAGTAAGTGCTTCGAGTCATCCTCATTTTCGGTAAGCAAAGTTGTATCATTTGCTTATCACAGGTTTTTAATGAGTCTTCCTCCCATCCTGATGCCACGTTCTTCTTCACATAATCCAGCTTCTCAAATTATTTTCTCAACATACAAATTGAATAAATATGGTAAAAAGATACAACCCTAACACACTCCCTTCCTGATTTTAAGCCATGCAGTATCCCCTTGTTCTGTTCGAATGACAGCCTCCTTGATCTATGTACAGGTACCTCATGAGTACAATCAAGTGTTCTGGAATTCCCATTCTTCTCAATGTTATCCATAATTTGTTATGATCCACACAATTGAATGCTTTTGCTTAGTCAATAAAACATAAGTAAACATCTTTCTGGTATTCTTTGCTTTCAGCTAAGATCCATCTGACATTAGCAATGTTATCCCTCATTCTACATCCTCTTCTGAATCCAGCTTGCATTTCTGGAAGTTCTCTATCAATATACTGCTGCAACAGTTTTTGAATTATCTTCAGTAAGATTTTACCTGCATGTGATATTAATGATAATTAATTAGATAATTTCCACATTCTGTGGGATCACCTTTCCTTGGAATGGATACAAATATGGATCTCTTCCAGTCAGTTGGCCAGCTAGCTGTCTTCCAGTTCTCTTGGCATAAATGAGTGAGTGCCTCAAGCATGGCATCTATTTGTTGAAACATCTCAATGGGTATTCCGTCAATTCCTAGAGCCTTGTTCTTTACCAATTCTTTCAGTGCAGCCTCGACTTCTTCCTTCAGTACCATCAGTTCTTGATTATATGCCACCTCTTGAAATGGATGAAGATCAACCAGGTTTTTTTTTTTTTTTTTTTTTTTTTTTTGTACAATGACTCTGTGTATTCCTTCCAACTTCTTCTGCTGTTCCCTGCATCATTCAATATTTTGCCCTTAGAATCTTTCAATATTGCAACTCAAGGCTTAAATTGTTTCCTGCATTCTTTCAGCTTGAGCAATGTCAAATGTGTTCTTCCCTTTCGGTTTTCTAATTCCAGGTGTTTGCACATTTTATTATAATAATTGGCCTTGTCTTCTTGAGGTCCTCTTTGAAATCTTCTGTTCAGCTCTTTTACTTTGTCATTTCCTCTATTTGCTTTAGCTGCTCTCCATTCAAGGGCAAGTTTCAGACTCTCTTCTGACATCCATTTTGGTCTGTTCTTCTTTTCTTGTCTTTTCAATGATCGCTTGCTTTCTTCATGGATGATGTTCTTGATGCCATCCCACAATTACTCTGGCTTTCAGTTATTGGTGTTCAGTGCAACACATCTATTCTTTAGATGGTCTCTAAATTCAGGAGGCATATTATCATGGTCATATGTTGGCTCTCTTTGACTTCTGTTAAGTGTCTTCAACTTCAACTTGAACATGCATATGAGCAGTTGATGGTCTGTTCCACAATCCACTCCTGGTCTTGTTTTTGCTGAAGATATTGAACTTCTCCATTACCTCTTGCCACAGAGGTAGTCAATCTGATCTTCTGTACTCCATCTGATGAAGTCCAAATGTATAGCCATCATTTATGTTGTTGAAAAAAGGTATTTGCAATGAATAAGTTGTTGGTCTTGCAAAATTCTATCTTACTATCTCCAGTGTTAATTCTATCACCACTGCCATATTTTCCAACTACTGGTGACTCTTCTTTGTTTCCAAGTTTTGCATTCCAGTCACCAGTTATAATTGACACATCTTGATTGCATGTTTGGTCAATTTCAGACTGGAGAAGTTGGTAAAAATCTTTAATTTCCTTGTCTTTGGCTTTGGTGGTTGGTGCATAGATTTGAATAATAGTATTTGCTGGTCTTCTTTGTGGGCATATGGATATTATCCTGTCACTGACAGCACTGTACTTCAGGATTAGATCTTGAAGCATTCATTGTGATGATGAATGCCACACCATTCCTCTTCAATTTGTCATTCCTGACATAGTAGATCATATGATTGTCTGATTCAAAATGGCCAAAACCAGTCCATTTCAATAATGCCTAGAATACAGATCTTTATGCATTCTATTTCATTTTTGACAACTTGCAATTTTCCTAGATTCATACATCATACATTCCATGTTCCAATTATTAATGGATGTTTTCAGCTGTTTCTACTCATTTTGAGTTGTGTGACATCAACCAATGGATGCCCCAGAAGCTTTACTCCATTCATATCATTAAGATCATCTCTACTCTGGGGAGTCAGTTCTTCCCCAGTCATATTTTGCAGGTTTTCCGACCTTATGGGCTCATCTTCCAGCACTATATCAGACAATGTTTCAGGGCTAATCATAAAGTGTTCCAGTAATATATCAGACAGTGTTTCACTGCTACTCATAAGGTTGGGCCAGGTGCACCTTAGTCTTCAAATAGATACCTTTGCTCTTCAGAACATTAAAGAGGTCCTTTGCAGCAGATTTGCTCAGTGCAAAATATTGTCTGATTTCTTGACTGCTGTTTCCATTGGTGTTGATTGTGGAAATAAGTAATATGAAAATTTTGACAACTTCAATCTTCTCTTTTATTGTGATGCTGCTTATTGGTCCTGTTGTGAGGATTTTCATTTTCTTTATGTTGAGGTGTAATCCATATTTCGGAATAAACTCTTTAATCTTCATCAGTAAATGCTTCAAATCATCCTCACTTTTAGCAAGCAAAGTTGTATCATCTGCATATCACAGGTTGTTAATGAGCCTTCCTCCAATCCTGATGCCATGGTCTTCTTCATACAGTCCAGCTTCTCAGATAATTTGCTCAGCATACAGATTGAATAAGTACGGTGAAAGGTCACAACCCTAACACACTCCCTTCCTGACTTTAAACCATGCAGTAACCTCTTGTTCTGTTTAAATGATAGCCTCTTGATCTATCTACAGGTTGCTCATGAGCACAATTAGGTGCTCTGGAATGTCCATTCTTTTCAATGTTACCCATAATTTCTTTTCTTTCCTTTTTTTAATGCATTTTATTGAAATATAATTTATGTACAGTGAAATACACAAAACTAAAGTGACATGGGTCAATGCTTTTTTTTTTTTTTGCAGTGTTCCCTCCTCTCCCCTCCCACCCCTGGCAACCAACAAAGAAAGTTTCCCTCCATATATAAACCTTTCCTTGACCCTCCACAATAATGAACTAATACTGTATTTGTCCTTCTATGATTGACTTATTTCACTCAGCATAATGTCCTCCAAGTTCATCCATATTATGTGGGGTTTTGCAGATTCTACATTATTTTTATTGCTACATAACATTCCATTAAGTGTATGTACCATATTTTGGTCATCTACTCTTCCGCTGATGGGCATGTAGGTTGTTTCCATCTTTTTGCTATTGTAAATAGTGCTGCAATGAACATGAGTGTGCATGTATCTGTTCCTATCCTGGCTCTCACTTTTCTAGGATATATACCTAGTAATGGGATTGCTGGGTCAAATTATCTCCAATTCCAGCTTTCTAAGGACTTGCCATAGCGCTTTCCACAGTGGTTGTAACACTTCACAGTCCCACCAGCAGTGTACGAGAGTCCCAATCTCTCCACATCCTGCCAGCATTTGTTATTTTCTGTCTTGTTGAACCTTGCCATCAGTGCTGGGGTGAGACGGTATCTCATTGTTGTTTGATATACATCTCTCTGATGGCTGTGAGCATCTCTTTGTGTATTAGCTGGCCACCTGAATATCCTCTTTGGTGAAGTGTCTATTCATGTCTTCTGCCCATTTTTCAATTGGATTGTTAATTCCTTTGGTGTTG
>NW_006921851.1:4023440-4038409 GCF_000298275.1 Orycteropus afer afer | reverse complement strand
CCCATGCTGCTTTCAGGATTCTTCCTTTGTCTTTGGTTTTGGTGAGTTTGATGATGATATGTCTGGGTGATTTTCTTTTGGGGTCTATCCTGTTTGGGGTTTGTTGGACTTCCTGAATGGTTATATTCTCATCTTCCATCACACCAAGGAAAATTCTTTCCCAACAAATCTTTGACAATTTTCTCTATGGTTTCATTTGTCTCTTCCTTTTCTGGAATTCCAATTACACATAGGTTATTCCTTTTGATGGTATCCCATGTGGACCTTAGGCTTTCTTCATTTTGTTTTGATCTTTTTTCTGACTGATCCCTTTCCAAAGAAGTGTTCAGGTATTTGCCTTCAATCTCCCTAATTCTGTCTTCCATTGATTCAATTCTGCTCCTCTGCCCATTTAATATCTTCCCTATTTCTGAAAATTTAATATTAATCTTCTGCATTTCTGTGTGTAGATTTTGTATCATTTCTAATTTTTCATTTATTTTGTTATTTTGTTCTTGTATTGACTTTCAAAATTGTTCTAGGGTTTTCTCTGTGTTTTCCTTGATCTGTCTCTCAATTTGTTTAAGATACCTAAATACAATTCTTTTGAATTCCTTATCAGGGAGTTCCTATGCTTCGTCTTCCTCAGGGATGTGTTTTGGGTCTGTACCCTAGACCCTTGTTTCTCCTGCTTTATCTTGCTTTTTTATGTGTACTGTGATACTCTGTTGTCTGCCAGGCATTGTGACATTTTTGTGTTTATATTTAATTGGTGATTGTATGTTGGAGTGACTTGCCCACAATTTTCATTTTGTTTGTTTGTATGTTATCTACACAAGCAGGGTACTGTGCTGTGCTCCTCTATTCACTAGTTGACAGCACTTATACACTCACCACCTGTCTTCTCTCCTGTTGTCAGCCTCTCGTATATCCCTGGTGACCTTAGCAAACAGAACCTATTCTTAGGTCCATAGAATCTGAATGAAAATGCTATCACTTTAAAATCCAAAATGGTTGCCACTTGTAAAAATTCAAAATGGTTGTGCCCTCGGTCACTTTAAATATCCAAAATTGTTGTCGCTTATAAACATCCAAAATGGCTGCACCCTCGGTCACTTTAAATATCCAAAATGGCTGCCATGTGTAAACAATCAAAATGGCTGGGCCCTCCGGATAGCAGAAAGTCAACAGCTCAGGTTGTCTCCCTCCTTGCTGTTTCCCTTCCTAGTCATAGGCCACCAGTGCAGTCATCCCTGCAGCCCTTGGTGACCAGGGCCGATCTTTAGGTCAATTCTTAGGTCCCACTACTAGTTGGAAATATTCAGGCTGTTGGTCCCGTCAGAGTGGCTGACAGTCTGCGCTCTATCTCTGTACTCAGTTTTCATTCAGGTTTTTCCACTAGTTGGTGCTTAATCCACTTCTGTATAGTTCCTTTCAAAGCTCAAGGCTCCAGGATTATCTTCTGTATCTCTGTCAACTGGTTTTTCTTTTCTTTGTTGAAGAGCGTCTGTGTCACTTGTCTGCCTATTCCTCCATCTTACCAGAAGTCCTCAATGTTACCCATAATTTCTTATGATCCACAGAGTCAAACGCATTTGCCAGTTCCTTCAGTGCAGCTTTGACTTCTTCCTTCAAAGCCATCAGTTTTTCATGATATGCCACCTCCTGAAATGAATGAACATCAACCAATTTTTTTTGGTACAGTGACTCTGTGTACTCCTTCCATCTTCTTTTGATGTTTTCTGAATCATTCAATATTTTGCCCATAGAATCTTTTAATATTGCAACTTGAAGCTTGAATTTTTTCTTCAGTTCTTTCAGCTTGAGAAATTCTGAATGTGTTCTTCCCTTTCTGTTTTCTAATTCCAGGTTTTTGCACATTTCATTGTAATAATTGACTCTGTCTTCTCGAGCTGCTCTTTGAAATCTTCTGTTTAGCACTTTCATCTTGTCATTTCTCCCATTTGCTTTAGCTACTCTCCATTCAAGAGCAAGTTTCAGAGACTCTTCTGACATCCATTTTGGTCTTTTCTTCCTTTCCTGTCTTTTTAACAATCTTTTGCTTTCTTCACGGATGATGTTCTTGATGTCATTCCACAATTCCTGTGGCTTTTGGTCATAGCTGTCCAATACATCAAATCTATTCTTTAGATGATCTCCAAATTCAGGTAGGACATAATCAAGGTCATATTTTGTCTCTCATGGACTTGTTTTAATTGTCTTCAGCTTCAACTTGAACTTGCATATGAGCAGTTGATGGACTGCTCCACAGTCAGCTCTTGGCCTTCTTTGGCTGAAGATATTGAGCTTCTGCACCACCTGTTTCCACAGACATAGTCAATCTGATTCCTGTGTATTCTATCTGGAAAAGTCTACATGTATAACTGCCATTTATGCTGTTGAAAAAAGGTATTTGCAATGAATAAGTCGTTGGTGTTGCAAAATTCTGTCATGCAATCTCCACCATCATTTCTATCAACTAGGCCATAGTTTCCAACTACTGGTAATTCTTTGTTTCCAACTTTTGCATTCCAATCACCAGTAATAATCAACACAACTTGATTGCATGTTTGGTCAATTTCAGACTGCAGAAGTGGTAAAAATCTTCAATTTCCTCATCTTTGGCTTTAGTGGTTGGTGCATAACTTTGAATAATAGTAATACTAACTGGTTCCTTGTAACAGGAGCTCTGGTGGTATTGTGCCTAAGGCTTTTGACTGCTAACCAGAAGGCTGGGGATTCAAATCCACCAGCCACTCCTAGGAAGGAAGGTTGGGCAATCTACTTCTGTAGTGATACTGCCTCCGGAGTGTATGGATATTATCCTATTACTAACAGCATTGTACTTCAGCATAGATCTTAAAACATTCTTTGTGGCAATGAATGCCATGCCATTCCTCTTCACTTTGTCATTTCTGGTGTGATAGTTGGAGCTGTGTGTCAACATGGCTGGACCACAATTCTGTGTGGCTTAAGCTGTTGTGATGTGGTTATTCCCATGATGGGATCAGATGATTATGTTTGAGCAAATAATCTGTTGAAAGGGAGTTTCCCTAGGGGTGTGGCCTGCTTCCAGTATATCCAAGGACATCGTGGGAAAAGAGATATTCTTCTGTGGATCAGGATTCTGTTGTGCTGCCTACAACTGTCCATGACTGAACAGTCCACCATTTGGCCTGGAGATCTTGGACTCATCATTCATTGGAATCAACAGCCAGTGTACTGCCTGCCAGCCTTGAGCTCCTCAGCCCCTGCGGTTGCAAGAGTTGGGAAAAGCCTCCAGCTTGACGTGGAAAAGCCTCCAGCTTGACGTTTGACCCAGGAACTTTGGACTTGCCAGCTTCTATAAGTGTGTGAGCCATTTTCCTAAGATAAATTTATATATATATATATAAGCTTTACTGGTTTTTGTATCTCTCGAGAACCCAGCCTAACACATTTGGTACTGAGAGTGGTTCTAGAGAGACAAAATCATAAGGATGGGCTTCCTAAATTGGTTCTCCAGTTTGATTAATCTTAAAGACACTAGTGACCCTGCGTCTGTTAGTAAAGAGGGCCCTGCTAATCCCTGGCATGAGATGGCAACATTAATATGCAAAATAGCACCACCAATAGATCAAGTACTTGTGAGAAGTGACGCTCTGGGTGATGGGATATTTGATACTTTTTTGCAATTTTGTGAGCATGAGGAGTATAAGGAAGCTGGTTGGTTGGTCCTACTTACATTAGACAAAGTGATGAAAGAGCGAGATGAGCTCAGAGCTGCTGATTCTCGGCTTATCAAATATTTTTGTTTTTTTTCAGTTATAAAATATGAGATGTTAATGGGGCTAATGCATTTTTGGTTGTATGTGTCTTGATTGTATCATGTTAGGCACAAGTATGACTTTGTAATTGATTTTATTCAGAGACTATGTATGATTTAAGGAGATGTGTACAGATGCCAAATTGACAAGTAGTAGACTATGATAATTAAGGTTGTTTGTCAATTTGGCTGGGCCATGATTCTCAGTGGTTTATCAGTTATGATGTAGTTATCTCCCATGATGAGTTCTTATATAATGTAATTATCTCCTTGATGAGATCTGCTATGAAGAGCCAACCAGTTGAACAGGAATTTCCTTCAGGGTGTGGCCTGCTTCCAATATATCTGTAAAAGCTCTCACAAAGCTCTCTGGCTTTTTGCTCGATCTGGATCCTGCATCTGACTCCTTATTATCTCCAGTTCTTGGACTCGAACCAGTGGCCTGCTGCATTGCCTGCCAATTTTGGTATTGTTGCCTTCACACCCTGTGAACCAACAGCCTGTCATACTACCTGCCAATCTTGTATTCACCAACCTACAAAGCCAACAGCCCACTTTATTTCAGCCAATCTTGGGCTCATCAGCCCATGCAGCTAAGTGCTTTCAGAAAAGCCTCAACACTTATGTCTGACCCATGGCCTTAAGATTTGTCAGCCTCTACAAGAGTGTGAGCCATTTCCTTGAGATAAATTCCTTTCTCTCCCTCTCTTTCTGCATATACATATAAAGAGAGAGAGAGACCATGCACTCTGGTAGCACAGTGCCTAAGGCATCTGACTGCTAACCAGAACATTGGTCTTGGAAACTCAATAGGGGTCGCTATGGGTTAGAATCAACTCAGTGGCAGTGGGTTTTGTTTTGGGGTATATATGTATGTGTGTGTGTGTATTCTCATAAGCTTCATTAGTTTTGCTTCTGTAGTGAACCCAACCTAAGACATGGTTGTATCCTTTCACAATAATTATTTAGTCTGTATGCTGAGAAAATAATCTGAAAAGCTGGACTATGTGAAGGAGAATGCAGCATCATTTTTAGAAGAAAATTCATTAACAGCAAGCAATATGTAGATGACACAACCTTCTTTGCAGAAAGAGGACTTGAAGCAATTAGTGATGAAGATCAAAGTCATAGTCTTCAGTTTCGAAAATTACACCTGAACATAAAGAAAACAACAATCCTCACAACTGGAACAATAAGCAGTATGATGATGAACAGAGAAAAGGTGGTCAAGGATTTCCTTTTACTTGGATCCACAATCAATGCCCATAGAAGCAAGAAATCAAACAACATATTGAATTGGGCAAATCTGCTTCAAAAGGCCCATTTAAAGTGTTAAAAAGCAAGGACATGACTTTGAAGATTAAGGTGCACCTGACACAAGCAAGCCATAGTATTTCAAATCACCTCATATGTATGTGAAAACTGGACAATGAATAAAGACTCAAGTAGAATAGATGCCTTTGAATTTTGGTGTTGGCAAAGAATATTGAATACACAATGGATTGATAGAAGAATGAACAAATATGTCTTGGATGAAGTACAGCTGGTATACTCCCTAGAAGTGAGGATGGTGGAACTTCATCTCTCATACTTTGGTAATACTATCAGGAAGGACCCGTCCTTGGAGAAGGACATCATACTTAGTAAAGCAGAAGGTCAGTGAAAAAGAGAAAGACCCCCAATGAGATGGATTGACTCAGTGGCTACAACAGTGGGCTCAAACATGACAATGATTTTGAAGATGGCATTTCAAAAAAAAAAGAGAACTGGGCAGTGTTTTTCTCTGTTATATATAGTGCAACTATAAGTCAAATTGACTTGACAGCAGCAAACAACAACAACAACAACAAATATGAGCAAAAAGGTAAGATTAAGCTAAAGTCACACATGGAGCAGAGATGAGAAAAATTACTTTCAATAGGTCCATTGAAGGGGGACTTGAGGGAATCACTTACATGAAGGTAGCATGCATGAACTTCCCAAGGATAACAAGTACGTTTATATGTAAAGGAAACCATTTGGCTGGTCAAAAGGACCCATTTAGTAGTAATACCAAAAAGTAAGTTTGACCATTGTATGGTGTCTTAATTATCCAGTGCTGCTATAACAAAAAGGAACTCTGGTAGCAAAGTGGCAAAGGCATTTGGCTGCTAACCAGAAGGTTAGCAGTGCAAACTGCCAGCTGCTACATAGGAGGAAGATAGTGCATATTTATAGCACATTCAACTTCTGTAAAGATTTACAGCCTTGGAAGCCCAATCGGGGTTGCAATGAGTCGGAATCTACTCCATGGCTGTGTGTTTGGTTTGGGTTTTGGCTATAACAGAAATGCCACAAGTGGGTGACTGTAAGAAACAGAAATTTATTTTCTCACAGTTTTGGAGTCTAGAAGTCCAAATTCAGGGCACCAGCTCTAGGGGATGTCTTTCTCTCTGTCATCTCTGGGGTAAAGCCCTTCTTCCTTAGTTCCTAGGTGATTTTTATGTGGTATGGCTCCTATCTTCTATCATCTCTTTTTCCTTAATCTATTTCCTTTATATTTTATAAGAGATTGACTCAAAACACACCCTACACTAATCCTGCCTCATTAACGTAACAAAGTCAGCCTATTCCCAAATGAGATTCTCTTTGCAAGCATAGATGTTAAGATTTATAGCACACAATTTTGGGGGACACAAGTCCATAACATGTGGTGAGCTTTGATTGTCAGGTCTAGAAATTTGGAGTTTATTTAATAGGTAGTGGAGAACCATAAATGCTAAGAAAAAGAGAGGAAGGGAGGGAGAGAGAGGGAAAGTTATTTGAATAGATACTTGAATTGTACACTGTTGGGAGGAGTCTCAACTTGTATGAAGGAAGATTTGACAGTTATGCGTCAGTGTTGGAAATGTGCCTATAAATTATACCAGTTCTGTTTTTATTTGCCAAAGATGAAGAAATTGAAGGTTTTTACCAAATTCTTAAGTTTGAAATTGACCAAATATTCAGTTAAGATGTATTAATAATTACTGGTGATTAGAATGTGAAAGTTGGGAACAAAGAAGAAGTGGAAAATATGGGCTTGGTGATAGAAATGTTGCCATAAATCACATGACAGAAGTTTGCATGACCAACAACTTATTCACTGCAAATACCTTTTTTCAAGAATATAAATGATGACTATATGCACCTAGACCTCACTAGATGGAAAACATAAGGATCAAGTTGACTATATCTGTGGAAAGAGATGATGGAGAAGCTCAATATCATCAATCAGAACAAGGTTAGGAGACAGCTATGGAACAGACTATCAATTACTCCTATGCAGGTTTAAGTTGAAGCTGAAGAAAATTCAAACAAGTCCACAAGAGCCAAGATAGACCCAGAATATATCCTACTTGAATTTAGACACCATCTGAAGAATAGGTTTGATTCATTGAATACCAGTGACTGAGGACCAGATGAGGTGTGGGTTGACATCAAGGGCATAATACACAAAGAAAGCAAAAGGTCATTTAAAAGACAAATAAGGAAGAGAAAACCAAAATGAATGTCAGAAGAGACTGTGAAAGTTACTCTTAAATGGAGAGTAGCTAAAGTGAATGGAAATAAAAGAGCTGAACAGAAGATTTCAAAGGGTAGGTCAAGAGGACAAAATAAAGTATTATAATGAAATGTGCAAAGACCTGGAGTTGGAAAATCAAGGGGAAGAACATGCTCAGCATTTCTCAAGCTGAAATAACTGAAGGAAAAAATTTAAGCCTCAAGCTGTGATACTGAAGGATTCTAAGAGAAAAAGAAGATATAAGGAACACACAGTCACTATATCAAAAAGTATTGGTTGACATTCAACCATTTCAGACGGTAGTATATGATCAACAACCAATGGCATTGAGGGAAGAATTCCAAGCTTCACTGAAGGAACTGGCAAAAGATAAGGCTCCAGGAATTGGTAGAATAGCAATTGAGATGTTTCAAGAAACAGATGCAGAGCTAGAAGCACTCATTTTTTTAATGCCAAGAAATCTGGAAGATAGTTACCTGGTCAACCAACTGGAAGAGATCAATATCTGTTCCCATTCCAAAGAAAGGTGACCTGATAGAATGTGCAAATTACTGAACAATATCACTAATATTAAAGACAAGTAAAAGTTTGCTGAAGATATTCAAAATCAGTTGCAGCAGTATATTGACAAGGAACTTCCAGAAATTCAAGCAGGATTCAGAGAGGATGTGGAAAAGGGGATATTATTGCTGATGTCAGATAGATCTTGACTGAAAGCAAAGAATAGCAGAAAGATGTTTATCTGTGTTTTACTGACTATAGAAAGGCATTCACCTATGTGTATCTTAATATATTACGGATAACATTGTTGAAGAATAGGAATTCCAGAACACTTAATTGTGCCCATGAGGAAGCTGTACATAGACCAAGAGGCAGTCATTCAAACAGAACAAGGGGATCCTGCATGGTTTAAAGTCAAGAAAAGTGTGCATTGGTGTTGTATCCTTTCACTGTATTTACTGAATCTGTATGCTGAGCAAATAATCAAAGAAGATGGATTATATGTAGAAGGTATCAGGATTGGAGGAAGAATCATTAAACATCTGTGAAATGCAGATGACAAACCTTGTCTGTTGAAAGTGAAGACTTGAAGCAAGATCAAAGACTATAGCCATCAGTATGGATTATACCTCAACATACAGAAAACAAAAGTCATCACAACTGAACCAAAAAGTAACATCATGATAAATGGAGAAAAGATTGACATTGTCAAGGATTTCATTTTATTTCCATCCACAATCAAGACCTATGGAAGCAGCAGTTCTGAAATCAAATGTATACTGCATTAGGCAAATCTGCTGCAAAACCCTCTAAAGTGTTAAAGAGAAAAGATGTCACTTAGAAGACTGAGGTGTGCTTGACCCAAGACAGTATTTTCAATAGCCTCATATGCATGTGAGAGCTGAACAATGAATAAGACAGATGGCAGAAGAATCAATGCATTTGACTTGTGGTGTTGGTGAAGAATATTGAAAGTACCAAGGACTGCTAGAACAAACAAATATGTCTTGGAGGAAGTATGGCCAAATGTGCCTTAGAAGTGAGAATGGCCAGATTTTGTCTCTCATACTTTGGTCATGTTGTCAGAAGGGACCAGTCCCTGGAGAAGGATATCATACAGGGTAGAAGGCCAGAAAAAAATGGGAAGATCTTCAATGAGAGGGACTAACATAGTGGCTGTGACAACAGGCTCAAGCATGGCTTCAACTGTGGGGATGGTGCAGAACAGGGAAGTGTTCCTTCTGTTGTATGCAGAGCTGCTGAGTCAAAACCAACTCAATGGCACCTAACAACAACATTTTTATGTTTGTTACTGTGTGTCATAATGCATTGCCATTAGTTGGAATTGACTCCACAGCAAAAAGGTTGTTTCTCTCTCTGTGTTGGTAAATACACACACACCCACACACACACTAATACACATATAAAAGGGCCTGGAAGAATACCCAACAAATCTTTTAAGAGTGGTTACTCCTGATGTTATGTAACAGGTTTCTCTTTATAAGTGGTCTTCCTGGCCCTGGGTTTGTAGTTCTGACAAGATAATTTGCTGTCCACAATCTTGTAAAGGGATTATATAGTTTACTATGAAAATAAGATGGCCATGGACTTCTGAGTGGGTTGATCAGTTTGCAGTCTTGGTGGGAGAACTAGGCTTATAAAAGAACCAATCCCACAGAGGGTAAGGGAGGCATTACTACCATGAAGAAGAACCTGGAATGGAGTGCATCATTTGGACCTGGAGCCCCTTTGCTGAGAATTTCCTAGACCCAGGAGAGATAAACTTGTAATGTGAGAGAGAGTAAGAGATGGTGTGGCAGTGGCTCAGGCAGCAGCAGCTGACTCAGCAGCGTGAGATGGCAGGTATCAAGAGACCATGCAAGATGGCTGCAGTGAGCTTCTCCACCCATGAATAAGGCTGCTGTAGAGTTAGGCTTACTGACCCACAGAGCAAGAGAGGTTTGGTGGCAAGAAGCTTGGTGGTGGAATGGGGTCTGTCCAGGCACATATCTGCAGAGCAACAGAGCTATAACACTTACTCAAGCAGGGCAGAGGCCAGGCCAAGCAGGGCTGTCAGCAGAGGACACAGTTCAGCTTGCCAGCTAGCACAGCTGAGAAGGAGCTGAGAACTGTCTTGGTTGGAAACTGTCCTGATTGGTGAACAGTATCCTGAGTTGTATCCTGTTACCTCCAAGTTGATCTTGATGCTGAGTTGTAGCTGTTATTTCTCTAATAAGTCACATAATTGTGGGTCTGGTCTGTGAGTTTTGAGTGACCATTGCAAGGAACCATTGGACCCAGCAGAAGAGTAGAGAGTGCTGTCACATAGAGGACAACTGGTGTCAGAAAGGGTGAAAAAGATTGGAGAGTGGAGATAGATCTGACCTATACATCATAAGAATCAGATTTGGCCTTATCCTGATTCTCATTTCTCCTCTCAAATTTAGATGAGGTCTGATATCACTAGCTGCACCTGGGCTGTAAAATTTTCATTAAGTTAGGAGATGCAGAATTAGGTGGCACTTAAAGTTTTTGGGAGCTCTGGTGATGTAGTGCCTAAGGTATTTGACTGCTAACCAGAAGGCTGGAGATTCAAACCCACCACCCACTCTTTGGAAGGAAGGTTGGGAAAGCTACTTTCATAGTAATGCCACCTCAGAAACCCAAGGAGGGGTCGCTATGAGTTGGATCTGACTCAATGGCAGTGAGTTTGGTTTTTTGGTTTAAAGTTTTTACTTAATAAATCTGTTGTTCTGATTACCTACTGCCGCTCTGACAAGAATATACCACAATGGGATGGCTTTAACAAACAGGAGTTTATTCTCTTATAGTTTGGTGGCTTTAAGTCCAAGTTCAAAGTACCAGGCTCTCGGGGCTGGATGAAAGCCCCTCAACCTTGGGCTTCAGTTTTGCCTCTTGCTCCCAGCCCATTGATGTGGGAGGCTTTTCTTCACTCAGACAGCTACTGGCTGCTGAAGCTGACAAATCCAAGGTTGACAAGTAAAAAGGCACAGTCCTAATATTACCAAATAACACAGCAGGCCACTAATTCAAATCCACTGAAAGTCCCAAGATCGTCAAAGCATGACAGGCTGCTGAACAATGACCAAGCTACATGCAGGGTTCAAGTTTGCCATAAACTGGAGATCATTCCCAAAGCTGCCTCTTATATATGGAAAGCAGACCACATCCCTAAAGCAGCTACTCAGCTACTTGTGGTAGATCCCACCATGGAGTTTCTTGCCAGTCTCATTATGGGGAATAACTACTACCAGCTGCCCAGCCACTCAACCAGGCCCAGCCAAGTTGACACACAACCTTAACTGCCACATCTGTTGATTACTTGAATCTTAACAATAAACATGTATTTCTTCTATAATTTAAAAAATAGATTTTGCTTTCCTTTTCATAAGATAGGAAATCCAGGACCTTATTTGAAGATCATTAACTATCATCATACCACCAGAGATTGAAATCTGTGGCTTGCTTGGGTGAGCAAATAATTTGGGACCCCTTCTAATGGGTACAATTAAAATACCTGTACATACTTTAGAGACTGAGAATCCAGCTTCTGTGTGTGTGAATGGGTGGGGAGAAGGCAGATTAGGGGAATGTTATTGTTGATTGCTTCTTCACTTCACCTGCTCTCACAAGAACCGTGCAAGCCTTTGCACCTATATGTGATATAGAGATATTTGTGGCTACTCAAGCACATCTTTTGTGGTGTCTATCTCTCACCCCCTTTCTAAGTGCCTTATTTCCCAAACACATATGGTGCTCTAACTGAAGAGTTGCAATAAAGATAGTTTTTGTCCATTTCATATTCCAGTGATATTTTAGTGGCTTGGGAAGTTTCAGCACCCTTTATGTTGTGCCACTCTGGACAACTGCCAAACAGGCTCATTCCTTCATCTGCCCCTAATCACTACCATCATCACGAACAGTATATACTGAGCATTTATTTTGCCATCTGCACCATATTAAATGATGATCTAAGAAAGATAGGGAGGTAGGAAAGAAATCAATATTTTGTGCTGGATACTGTGCTAGCTGTTGTAAATACATTTCACTTTGTCCTCACAACACTGTGATAACTAAGATTCAGAGAGGTTAACTAACTTGTAATATGGTAATAAGTGATAGAACAAGGTTTAAAATTTAAGGTGTACCTGACATGAAAATGCTTAAATTCAGAAAACTTGTCTTGGAATTCAAGAAAATTTCAACTCAGAAATAAAGCTCTGTGCTGTGAAAAATATATGTTGGTACACTCTACCAGTTTGTCATACTGTGGTGGCTTACATGTTGTTATCATGCTGGAAACTATGCCATTGATATTTCAAATACCTGCAGGGTCACCCTTGATAGACAGGTTTTAGTGGTGCTTCCAGATTAAGACAGACTAGGAAGAAAGGCCTGGTGATCTACTTCCAAAAATTAACAAATGAAAATACTGTCCAATATAATGCTGAAAGATGAGCCCGTCACATTGGAAGATACTCAAAATACACAGTGGCCTCAATGATATAAAGATGGCAAAGTTTTGTTGTTATACATAAAGTTGCCATGAATCAGAGCCAACTCAATGGTAACTAGCAAGAACAATATATGTAATTATAGACAAGTGCTACTAGAAAATTTTTCTAGTTACAATAATTACTGCCATTCTCCATATTACTGAAGTCTTTTGTTCTATTGTCTACTCTCTGTGTACTAGAATGGACCAAGAATAGTTTTCCAAGATGGATTTTTAGCAGAGCCCACACACAGGATAACATTCATTAAAAACAAAAACCAAACTCAGTGTCATCAAGTTGGATCCAACTCATAGCAACCCCTCCTTGGGTTTCCGAGGCAATATCTCTATGGAAGTAGATTGCTCAATCTTCCTTCCAAGGAGTTACTGGTGGGTTTGAACCACCCGCCTCTGGTTAGCAGTCAAATGCCTTAGGCACTATGTCACCAGAGCTCCTAACATTCATTAAGGTAGGTACTTAATTAAGGTTTTGTGCCTAATTTTCACAAAAAGAACTTAACTTTTTGGATCATTACCTTGCTTTCTACTTCAGAGAAAAAATATAGACCCTAAGACTGTATTTTATACAGACTTCCTAAGCCTCTTTGACCCCCATATCCCAAAATTTATCTGCATCTGCACCCATTCTTGATTCCTTGCCTCTGGTCACAGTGGAAAAGATGTTCTCTCCTAACTAAGGATATAACTGTTATACCTACACCTTATGGAGCTCATGTCCTCCTCCTTCTTCAAGATCCCTACTCCATCAAGTATCCTTTCTTGGTTCTCGTCTTTGACCATTAAATCTACACTGGCTCTTTCCTGTCAACATTTAAACATGCCCGAGTCTTTGCCTTCTTAAAAAAAAAAAAAAAAAAAAAAAAAGAAGAAAAGAAAGCCTTCCTTGATCTCCTTTTTCTAAATACTATGTCTTCTCCTTTCTTGACAGCTAAACGTCTTTAAAGAATTGTCCTTATTCATGGTCTTCACTTCCTCATTTCCCACTAATATATCAACCCACTGCAACCAGGTTGCAAAGAAACAGGGACAAAATTGTGCCTCAGTTTTCTCATCTATAAAATGAGATTAATAGTACCTACCTCATAAGACTGTGGGGATAAAATGGGTTACTATATACAAAGCACTTAACAGTGCCTGGTACATACTAAGCACCATGTTAACTATGATTATAATCATCGTTTCTTAATTACACAGTTGCAACAATGTAATCCAAACCAAACCAAATCCACTGCCATCCAGTCAATTCCAACTCATGGTGACCTTATAGGACAGGGTAGAACTGCCTCTTGGGGTTTCCAAGGCTGTGAATCTTTATGGAAGCAGACTGCCTCATCTTTCTCCAAGGGAGTGGCTGGTGGGTTCAAACTGCCACCCTTATTGGTCAGCAGCCAAAACTTTACCACAGTGCCACCAGGGCTCCTTGCAACAATATAAGGATAAGAAAAAAGAATTGGGAGGGTGCCAGTCTTACACTTTTGCCCAAGTAAACAACAAATACAGCTGGTAGAAAGTGAGTTTTAAAAGCACATTTCAGAGAAGACTTCCAGTAAGATGGTGGAATAGGCAGGCAAGCTACACAGACCCTCTTTAGCAAAGAAAAGAGAAACTAATTGACACAGATACAGAAGATAATCCTGTACCCTGAGCTTTGAAAGGCAGGGTACAGAAGTGGATTAAATACTGACCAGTAGAAGAACCTGAATGAAAACAATGATAAGGAAACAAACAGAGCCATGGACTGTCAGAAATCATGAAGGCATGGACAGCTGGAATATTTCCAAGTGGTGTTAGGACCTAAGAATTAACCTAAAAATAGGACGTACTTGCCAAGGACTGCATGAACAACTGCACTGGTGGCTGACAACTAAAAAGGGAAACAGCAAAAACAGGAGACAAACTGAGCTGTGGACTATTGGCTGTCCAGAGAGTGCAGCCATTTGAATGTTTACAAGTGGTGCAGCCATTTTGGATATTTAAAGTATCAGTGTTCCAATTCAGATCCGAGGGACCTAAGAATAGGCTCCACTTGCTGAAGACAGCACAGACACACTGAAGGCTGATGACTGGAAAGGTGAGATAATACCTTTGTTACTCTTATACCCCATACTCACTTGGTGAACGGAGGTGTGGCCATATACCCCCTCCACCTACCTTCTGGGGAGCTCTGGTGGCATAGTGCCTAGGGCATTTGACTGCTAACCAGAAGGCTGGTGGTTCAAACCCACCAGCCACTTCCTAGAAGGAAGCATGGGCAATCTACTTCTGTAGCAATACTGCCTTGGAAACCCAAGGAGGGGTTGCTATGAGTTGGGTCTGACTCCATGGCAGTGGTTGCAGTTGCAATTTGCCTACCTTCTGGACTGGCAGGAATTCCACCTCAGTCTGTACTCTGACAGAGCCTGGGTGCCCTGCCTTGCCTCACCTCCAGATTTGTTTTCTGTTTGTTTGTTTGTTTTTAAATTATTCTTTTTTTATTCTTGCTTTTTATTTTGTTGTTTCTTTTTCCCTTCACAGGTTCTAGTTTTTGGAGTTTTTTTCTCTTGCCTTTTCCAAGTTCTCATCTGTTTTCTTTCCTGTGGTTTTTCCCATCCCTTGGTTGGTTG
>NW_006921851.1:4017627-4023340 GCF_000298275.1 Orycteropus afer afer | reverse complement strand
TGTTTGTTTTTTTTTTCTCTTTTTCTATTTATATATTTTTTTCTCTTTTTAAAAGCATTTCTTTAAATATTTCTTCTCATTTATTGCCTTTCCTTTTTTTTTCCTCTCTCTTTTTGGTGATTGTTCCTGTCTGTTCATGCAGTGTGTATTTTTTGTCCTCTTACTTTTACTTTTTTGGTGGAGTTTTTGATTACTGTTTTGCTGAGTGAGAGACAGCAACCATGCCCATGTGACTCAACCATACATGTACCTCCAGAAGCCCCACCTATTGAGGGAGGGTCACCACTTGCTTCTGAACTAACTGGCCAATGATACATGACAACCAATATGAGCCTGATTCACGGTTAACTGCTCTTCCCAAACAGAGATCTGTGCACCAACTCTCATTCTCTATCACACCCACCAGGAAACAGGTGGTAAATTCATAAGTGCTGCCAACTAGTGAATAGAGAACAGTATCCTGTTTACTCAGATACATCAAAACAAAAAAGGAAAACAAATATCATGGGTGAATCACTAGAACATACAATTACCAATTAAATATAAATACACCAACATCACAATTTCAGAGACAATAGACCATCTCAGTCCACACAAAGAAGCAAGATAAAGTAGTAAAAAGAAGGGACCAGGATACAGAACCAGAAAACATCCCTGAGGAAGAAGCAGCATTGAAACTCCCTGATAAGGAATACAAAAGAAGTATATTTAGGTACCTTCAATGGATTGAGAGACAGATGAAGGAAAACACTGACAAAATTAAGGAAAACACAGACAAACCCCTAGAACAATTCAGAAGACAATATAAGAACAAAATGACAAAATAAATGAAAAATTAGAAAGGATACAAAATCTCTCTCTCTCTCTCTCTCTCTCTCTCTATATATATATATATATATACATAAATTTATGTTATATTGTTGTTGTTGTTGTTATGTGCCATTGAGTCAGTCCCAACTCATAGCAAACCCTCCTTGGGTTTCCAAGACAGTATCACTATGGAAGTAGATTGCCCCATCTTCCTTCTGAGGAGTGGTTGGTGGGTTTGAACTGTCAGCCTTCTGGTTAGCAGTCAAATGCCTTAGGCACTATGCTACCAGAGCTCCCTAAAATTTATGTTACATTATATATAAATCTATATATAAAACCCTGAAAGAAAGAAAGATAGAAATCCAGAAAATTAATACTAAAATTTCAGAAATAGATAATACATTGTATAGACAAAGTAGAATCAAATCAATGAAGACAAAATTAGTGAGACTGAAGACAAATATCTCAATACTACTTTGGTAAGTGATCAATCAGAAAAAAATATCAAAATAAAATGAAGAAAGCCTAAGATTCATGTGGGAAATCATCAAGCGGAATAACCTAAGTGTAATCAGAATTTCAGAACAGGAAGACACAAATAAAACCACAGAGAAAATCCTCAAAGATTTCTTGGGAGAGAATTTCCCTGATATGATGAAAGACGAGAATATATCCATTCAAGAAGTCCAACGAACCCCAAACAGGATAGACCCCAAAAGAAAATCACCAAGACATATCATCACCAAACTTACCAAAATGAAAGACAAAGAAAGAATCCTGAAAGCAGCACAGGAAAAATGAAAAATTACATACAAAGGGCAACTAATAAGACCAAGCTCTGATTCCTCAGCAGAAACCATGCAGGCAAGAAGGCAATGGGATGGTATATATAAAACCCTGAAAGAAAAAAATTTCCAAACAAGAATTATATACCCAGTAAAATTGTCTCTCAAATATAATGGTGAAATTAGAACATTTCCACATAAGCAGAAATTAAGAGAATTTGATAAACTCAAACTAATCTTACAAGAGATGCTAAAGGGAGTCCTTTGGACAGAGAACCAACAACAGCAAACAACAACCAACCATTAATATACATGATGACATAACCCAGAAACCAACCCAGTTATGAAAGTATCCAAAGTAAAATAAGTTTACAGGATTGTAAACAGGGAACCAGAGCCATCAACTGGTAAATGAGGACAACTACAAACCAAAAAGAGGGAAAAAGTAGTGTAGTTACAGAATTTCTAAATGGTGAGGAAGTGTGGTAGTTACTGTTAAGTGTCAACGTGGCTGGGTCTGATTGAGTGGCTGGGCAGCTGAATGTAGTTATTCCCTGTGGTAAGATTGGTAATCAACTCCATGGTGAATCTACTTGAGCAGCTGAGTAGCTGTTTAGGGATGTGGTCTGCTTCCAGTATATAAGCAACTCTGAGGAAGTTCTACAGCTTTTGGAATGCTTGAATCCTGCATGTAGCTGAGGCATTATTCAGCAACCTGCTATGTTGTCTGCCAATCCTGGAATTCTTCATGTACTTGAATCAATGGCCTGGTGTGTGTTTTGGTAGTATCAGGACTGTGACTTTTTATTTGTTGACCTTAGGTTTGTCAGCCTCAGTAGCCAGCAGCTGCCTGAATGAAGAAAGCCTCCAGCTTTAATGGGCCAGGAAAAGAGGCAGAGCTGAAACCCATGGTCTAAGGGCTTTTCACTCAGCCCCTAGATTTTGGCATTTTGAAGTTGAACTTCTAGTCTCCAAAACTGTAAGAGAATAAACTCCTATTTGTCAAAGGATCCCATTTGTGGTATTTTCTGTTAGAGCAGCATGAAATAACTGATACTGGAAGTCAAGACAATTGCAGCATAGAACAGACAGTTCTAAGTTTGGGAAGAAAACTATAAATCACAAGACAACCTCAAAGAAAAATAATAAACCTTTGCATCAAAATGAAAAAGAGGACAAGCACAAATACTTAGCAAATACTAAAACAATAGTAACGAAGGAAATGATAACATGATTCATAAACAAAATTATCTCAGCACAGAAAATTATATGGAACAAAGAAATTAGTAACACCATAAAAAACACATAACAAAATGACAACAACAAATTCATTCCTGTCGATAATTACACTGATAACCCATCAATATGCTATCAACAACAGACTAAAGATCAAAGATTGGGAAAAGATACATCAAGCAAATGACAAAAAAGAGCAGGAGTGGCAATATTTATTTCTGATGAAATTGACTTTAAGACAAAAACCACTATAAGAGACAAGGAATAACATTTTATAAATGATTAAAGAATCAATGAAACAAGAGGACATAGCCATAATAAATATCTATGCACCCAATTACAGAGCCCCAAAGTACAGAAGAACGTTAACAGAATTGAAAAGACAAAGAGATGACTTCATAGCATAGCAGGAAACTTTAGAACGCCACTCTTGATGAAAGAGAGAACAACTGGAAAGAAAATCAGTGAAGATGCTGAAGAACTACATAATACAATCCACCCACTTGACCTTATAGACATCTACAGAGCACTTCCCCCAATAACAGCACAATATACATTCTTTTCCAGTGCACATGGAACATTCTCCAGCAGAGACCATATGTTAGGCCTCAAAGCAACCCTTAATAAATTTAAAAACATTGAAATACTGCAAAGCATCTTCTGATCACAATGCTATGAAATTAGAAGTCAACAATAGGAAGATCAATGGAAAAAGAGTGAACACAGGGAAACTAATAATACCCTCATTAAAAATGACTAGATAATAGAAGAAATTTAAAAAATGAAATAAAAAAAATTCCTTGAGTAAAATGAGAATGAAAACTAAACATAACAAAATCTTTGGGATACAGCAAAAGCAGTGATCAGAGGCCAATTTATAGCAATAAATGCACACATCAAAAAAGAAGAGCCAAAACCAACACCTTAACCCAACATCTCCAACAATTAGATAAAAGAGCAGAAAAAAACAACCTACAGTCACCAGAAGAAAAGAAATAATAAAATTTTGAGCAGAAATAAACGAAACAGGAAATAGACAATAGAAAAAAATCAACAAGACTAGAAGTTGGTTCTTTGAAAAGACTAATAAAATTGACAAACCACTGGTAAACTTAACAAAGGAAAAGAGGTAGAGAATACAAATAACATGAATAACAAGAATAACAAACTAATTGAGTGATGTCACAAAAAAAATTGAAGTAAAAAGGATGATATCAGGATACTATGAAGAACTGTACTCCAACAAATATGAAATCTAGAAGAAATGGTCAAATTTCTAGAAACATACTGGTTACCCAAACTAACACAGGCTGAGGTAGAAAATTTGAACAGCCTCATCACAAAAGAAGAAATTGAACTGTTCATAAAAAAAATTACCACAAAAAAATGTCCTGGCACACACAGTTTCACTGGAGAATTCTATGAAACATTCAGAGAGGAGCTGACATCAATTCTACTCAACAATTCCAGAATACAGAGAAAGATGGAATTCTCCCAAATTCATTTTATGAAGCAAGCATAACCTTGATACCAAAACCAGGCAAAAACATTACTGAAAAGGAAAACTACAGACCAATATCCCTCATGAATATAGACACAAGATCTTCAACAAAATCCTAACCGATAGACTCCAGCAATATATAAAAAAAAATAATACGTTATGACCAAGTTGGTTCATACAAGGTATAAAAGGATGGTTCAACATTAGAAAAAAACAATCAATGTAATCCATCACATAAATAAAATAAAGAAAAAGAACCACATGATCCTATCAAATGATGCAGAAAAGGCATATGATAAAATCCAACACCTATGCATGATTTTTAAAATAATTCTCAGAAAAATAGGAATAGAAGGGAAATTCCTCAACAAATAAAGGGCATATATGCAAAAAAAACAACCAAACTAAAACCAAACTCACTGCCATTGAGTTGGATTCCAACTCATAGTGACCCCTCCTCAGGTTTCAGAGGTGGTATCACTACGGAAGTAGATTGCCCAATCTTCCTTCCAAGGAGTGGCTGTTGGATTTGAACTTCCAGCCTTCTGGTTAGCAGTCAAACACCTTAGGCACTCTGCCACCAGAGCCAACTTTATTCTAAATGGAGAGAGACTGAAACCATTCCCCTTGAGAATGGAAACCAGACAAGGAAGCCCTGTATCACCACTTCTATTCAACATTTTATTGGAAGTCCTAGCCAGGGCAAGAAGGCAAGAAAGGGAAATAAAAGGCATACAAATTGGTGAGGAAGAAGTCAAACTATCCCTATTTCCTGATGATATGACCCTATACATAGAAAACCCAAGAGACTCAGCACAAAAACTACTGGAACTACTGCATGTCAGTGATGGCAAGCATTGATCTACAGGTGGTTAGAAGGGTGGACAGGCTGAATGATCAGGTATATCTAGGCAGAGGGAGTATGCCCATGATCATGTATAGGATTAGCAGACAATGCTTCTATATGTGTATTTGTATGTGCTGTAATAATGTCCAACGATAATAGAGCTAACAAGGGGCAAGTTTGTGGTGGCATCTTGGCCACAGCAAGCTACCTAGAAGGAGCAAGTAGATGGACCTGTGGGCTCAGGACCATGGTTGCAGAGGACTCAAGCTCAATTGGTATCACATACTACACAAAAACATTGTTCTACATACTTGTGGTGTAGTAAATTACTTAGTGTGGCTTTTCTACCCGTAAGTCTTTGTAAACTCCAAGGTGGGATTTTCTATGAGGAACTGAGGAGCTCCTGATTGCTGAAGTTGTCCACCTGGAGTATTTCTGTTGGGAGTGGCACAAAACAATGTTCTGGGAAGTGCCCACTCTCTCTCAAGTGCTTAGAGTTCTGAAGCTATGACTGGCTAGTTTGACCACCCTGCA
>NW_006921851.1:4016145-4017070 GCF_000298275.1 Orycteropus afer afer | reverse complement strand
CCTTCCTTCCGAGGAGTGGCTGGTGGGTTTGAACCGCCAGCCTTCTGGTTAGCAGTCAAGTGCCTTAGGCACTATGCTACCAGAGCTCCTGCATTGGTGAGTAGCAACTGGGATCTTAAAAGCTTTAAGCAGCCATCTAGATGCAACGATGGGTCTCTCCACACCCAGAGCAAGGAAGAACAAAGAAAACCAAATATGCATGGAAACAATTAGTCCAACAGACTAGTGGGCCATACAACCCTCAGCCTATACGACCAGGAGACCGGAAAAACTAGATGATGACCAGCTACCACTGTCAACCACTTGGGGGGGGATTGGTGCAGGAGATAATGGATAGAGTGGTAAACCAATGTGGAAGAAAACTCAAAATCATAAAGAAAAAAAAAAAAGACCAGATTTGCTGGTCAGATAGAGCCTGGTGAGACCCTTAAGACTATGGCTCCTAGCCACCCTTCGGGTTTGGAACTTGTTATAGTTGGAGCTGTGTGTCAACTTGGCTAGACCACAATTCCATGTGGTTTAAGCTGTTGTAATGTGGTTACTCCTATGATGGGATCAGATGATTATGTTTGAGCAGGTAATCTGTTGAAAGGGAGTTTCCCTAGGGGTGTGGCCTGCTTCCAGTATATCCAAGGACATCCTGGGAAAAGAGACATTCTGTGGATCGAGATTCTGTTGTGCTGCCTACAACTGTCCATGAGTGAACAGTCCACCATTTGGCCTGGAGATCTTGGATTCCTCATTCGTTGGAGTCAACAGCCAGTGTGCTGCCTGCCAGCCTTGAGCTCCACAGCCCCTGCCGTTGCAAGAGTCAGGAAAAGCCTCCAGCCTGACATGGAAAAGCCTCCAGCTTGACGTTTGATCCAGGAACTTTGGACTTGCCAGCTTCTATAAGTGTGTGAGCCATTTTCCTAAGATAAATTTC
>NW_006921851.1:4011314-4015895 GCF_000298275.1 Orycteropus afer afer | reverse complement strand
GTACTTGTGAGAAGTGACACTCTGGGTGATGGGATATTTGATACTTTTCTGTAATTTTGTCAGCATGAGGCATATAAGGAAGGTGGTTGGTTGGTCCTACTTACACTATACAAAGTGGTGAAAGAGTGAGATGAGCTCAGAGCTGCTGAGTCTTAGCTTAAGCACTACATGAAAGACCTCAGTGCTTCCAGTTGTGCACTGAAAGAAAGCCTTATATCTTCTAGTAACAGAGCTGATATTGCTGAAAAGCAAACCAGAGTCTTATTGTAAGGATGGCTGAATTACAACGCCAATTAAATTGCCAATCCAAAACAGTGTCTGATGTTAAAGTGAGGGCATTGATTGGGAAAAAAATGGAATCCTGAAACCTGGAATGGGGACATATGGATAGATAATCAGGAAGATCAGGATATGGAGCCTTTAAATTCTGTTGAATCCCTCCCATCTGAATGGATTACTGTAAAACCATTATCCCCTGCCCCTCAGTTTGATGGGGCTAGCCAAACTGGTCCTGCTGGGTCATTGCCTGAGGCAGAGGCCATGAAAGACATTCCTGAATGCTCTCAGGAACTGCCTCAACCACCCATTGTTGCTGCTAGACCTATAACTAAGTTAAGTCCAAGTGAGCCCCAAAAGGTGAAATAGAAAGTATGACTGAGGAGGTGGTACATTATACCTGAAAAGACCTACTTGATTTTGCTAACATGTACAGACAGAAACCTGGAGAATATGTATGGGAATGGCTACTGAGGGTGTGGGATAATAGTGTAAGGAATGTAACATTGGATCAGTCTGAGTTTATTGATTTAGGCCCACTAAGTATGGATTCTTCAATGTTTCAGCTCAAGAGGTTAGGAAAGGATATAATAGTTTACTTGGCTGGCTTACTGAGGCATGGATTAGGCAGTGGCCTACCTTAAGTCAAGTTAAAGTACCAGACCTGCCTTGGTTTAATGTAGAAGAAGTTATCTAGAGGCTTAGGGAAATTGGCCTGTTAGAATGGATTTATCAGATTAGACCGCTAGAGCCAGAAATGGAGAGTCCAGAAGACACATCTTTCACCAGTACAGTGAGGAATAAATTTGTGAAGGGAGCTTCAGCATCCTTGAAGACTGCTGTGATTGCTATTTTATGTAAACCTGATTTGACAGTGGGAACTGCCCTAATTGAACAAAGACACTTAACTAAGATGGGGCTGATTGGACCCCATGGTAGTAAGGTCCAAGTGGCAGCAGTTAATCCACAAAGGCAAGTTGGATGTGGTTACCATAATGGAGAGCAGAGTTGGAACAGTAATAGGAATAGTCTGACACATGTGGAATTATGGCATTGGCTACTTGCTCATGGTGTTCCTAGTAGTGATATACATGGCAAGCCTACTAAATATTTACTTGATTTGTATAGACAGACGAATTCTAGGTCACATGAACAGCAACCAAGATTGAATCACCAGAATACAGAGTCACAACCTCTCAATCAATTCCCAGACTTGAGTCAGTTTACAGACCCACAACCCCTTGAATGAAGGGGAGGCCAGGTCCTTTGAGGAAGGACCCCACTACATTGCCAAAAATCTATAATATCAATCTTTCTCCCAGCCTTCTCCAAAGGGATCTGAAGCCTTTTATGAGAGTGCCTGTTCACTGGGGAAAAGGAAATAATCAGACTTTTCAGGGATTACTGGACACGGACTCTGAATTGACACTAATTCCAGGAGATCCTAAGTGTCATTGTGGCCCACCAGTCAGAGCAGGGGCATATAGAGGTCAAGTTATTGATGGAGTCTTAGCTAAGGTGCATCTCACAGTGGGTCCAGTGGGGTCCTCGAACCCATCCTGTAGTGATTGCCCCAGTGCCAGGATGCATAATTGGAATAGATATACTCAGCAAATGGCAGGATTCCCACATTGGTTCTCTGACATGTGGAGTAGGGGTTATTATGGTAGGAAAAGCCAAGTGGAAGCCATTAAAACTGCCTCTACCTACAGAAATAGTAAATCAAAAGCAGTACTGCATCCCTGGAGGGGTTGCAGAGATTACTGCCACCATCAAGGACTTGAAGGATGCAGGGGTGGTGATTCCCACCATATCCCCATTTAATTCACTTATTTGGCCTGTGCAAAAAACAGATGGATCTTGGAGAATAACAGTAGATTATCGTAAACTTAATCAGGTGGTGACTCCAATTGCAGCTACTGTTCCTGATGTGGTTTCATTGCTTGAGAAAATCAGTACATCTCCTGGTACTTGGTATGCAGCTATTGATCTGGCCAATGCTTTTTTCTTGACACCAATTTCAAAAGACCATCAGAAGCAGTTTGCCTTCAGCTGGCAAAGCCAACAATATACTTTCACAGTCCTTCCTCAGGGGTATATCAACTCCCTGGCACTATGTCATAATTCAGTCCGTAGGGATCTTGATCGACTTTTGCTTCCACAAGACATCACAGTGGTCCATTATATTGATGATGTTATGCTGATTGGACCTAGTAAAGAAGAAGTATAGATGACTCTAGACTTATTGGTGAGACATATGTGTGCTAGAGGTTGGGAAATTAACTCAATGAAAATTCAAGCACCTTCCACGTCAGTGAAATTTCTAGGGGTCCAATGGTGTAGGGCATGTCAATATATTCATACTAAAACGAAGGATAAGTTATTGATCCTCGCTTCCCCCACAACTAAAAAGGAGGCACAACGTCTGCTGGGCCTCTTTGGATTTTGGAGGCAACATATCTCTCTTTTGGGTGTGTTGCTGTGGCCTATTTATCAAGTGACTAGGAAAGCTGCTAGTTTTGAGTGGGGCCCAGAAAAACAGAAGGCTTCGCAACAGGATCAGGCTGCCATGCAGGCTGCTCTGCCACTTGGGCCATATGATCCGGCTGATCCAATGGTGCATGAAATATCTGTAGTAGACAGAGATGCAGTTTGGAGCCTTTGGCAGGTGCCTATTGGTGAATCGTAACGCAGACCCTTGGGGTTCTGGAGCAAAGCCCTGCCATCCTCTGCAGATAACTACTCTCCTTTTGAGAAACAGCTTTTGGCTTATTACTGGGCTTTAGTAAAGTCTGAATGCCTAACCATGGGCCACCAAGTCACCATGAGGCCTGACTGCCCATCATGAACTGGGTGTTGTCTGTCCCACAGAGTCATAAAGTTGGACATGCACAGTAGCACTCCATCATTAAATGGAAGTGGTATATCAGAGATCAGGCTTGAGCAGGACCTGAAGGCACAAGTAAGTTGCATGAGGAAGTGGCCCAAATTCCTATGGTTTCCACTCCAGTCACATTACCTTCCCTGTCCCACTCTGAACCTATGGCTTCATGGGGAATTCCTTATGATCAGTTGACTGAGGAAGAGAAAATTTGTGCCTGGTTTACAGATGGTTCTGCGTGATATGCAGGCACCACTCAAAAGTGGACAGCAGCGGCACTGCAGCCCCTTTCTGGAACTTCCTCAAAGGACAGTGGTGAAGTGAAATCATCCCAATGGGCAGAACTTCGAGCCATGCATATGGCTGTTCACTTTGCATGGAATAAGAAATGGCCAGATGTGTGATTATATATGGATTCATGGAGTGTGGCTAACAGCTTAGCTGGATGATCTGGGACTTGGAAGGGGCATGATTGGAAGATTGGTGATAAGGATGCACAGGGAAGAGGTATGTACATAGATCTCTCTGAATGAGCCAAAGAAGTAAAGGTATTTGTGTCTCATGTGAATGCCCACCAAAAGGTGACCTCGGCAGAGGACAACTTTTAACAATCAGGTGGATATGATGACATGTTCAGTGGAAACCAGCTGCCCTTTTTCCCCAGCTACTCCTGTCATCGCTCAATGGGCTTGTGAACAAAGTGGCCATGGTGGCAGGGACGGAGGTTATGCATGGGCTCAGCAACATGGACTTCCGCTTAACAAGGCTGATTTGGCTACCACCACTGCTGAATGCACAATCTGCCAACAGCAGCGACTAACACTGAGTCCGTGATATGGAACAATTCCTCGGGGTGATCAGCCAGCAACCTGGTGGCAGATTGATTACACTGGATCACTTTCATCATGGAAAGGACAGTATTTTGTTCTTACTGTAACAGATACTTACTCTGGATATGGATTCACCCTTCCTGCATGCAATGCTTCTGCTAAATCTACCATCCGTGGACTTACAGAATACCTTATCCACCATCATGGTATCCTACACAACATTGCTTTGGATCAAGGGACTCATTTCACAGCACATGAAGTGTGGCAATGGGCTTATGCTCATGGAATTCACTG
Organism: Orycteropus afer afer; assembly: GCF_000298275.1. Classification (NCBI taxonomy): domain Eukaryota; kingdom Metazoa; phylum Chordata; class Mammalia; order Tubulidentata; family Orycteropodidae; genus Orycteropus; species Orycteropus afer. The sequence goes on along the minus strand of NW_006921851.1, from coordinate 4,011,614 downwards.
GTCTTACCATGTTCCCCACCATCCTGAAGCAGCTGGTTTGATTGAATGATGGACTAGCCTCTTAAAAACACAAATACAGCACCAGCTAGGTGGCAATACCTTGAAGGGTTGGGGCAGTGTTCTCCAGGAGGCTGAATATGCTCTAAACCAGCGTCCAATATATGGCTCTGTTTCTCCAATAGGCAGGATTCATGGGTCCAGGAACCAAGGGGTGGAAATGGGAGTGGTACCACTCACTATTACCCCTAGTGACCCACTCAAAAAATTTTTGCTTCCTGTCCCTGCTACCCTATGCTCTGT
>NW_006921851.1:3989858-4010140 GCF_000298275.1 Orycteropus afer afer | reverse complement strand
CTGGTTTTGTTTCTCTGGAGAACCCAGTCTAACACAGAACTGAACCCACTCTTGTGGCTTCTAGCCAAACAATAGACAGGGATATGAAATGAAGGTTTACATCAGGTAAATTCACTCTTTGGAGTGATCAATCATGGGAGATCAGAAAAGCAGTGTTTGCACAGGGAGACAGCTTGGGGGGGCAGGAGTGCATGGGAGGGAAGAACACAGGGAGGAGGTGACTATGAGGAGGAAATGGGAGAAGAGCTTCTCTATTGTGGAAGACTACAGTTAATGCCATGAGACAAAGTGTGTGTGAACTGCTATACAGAAGATGAATTTGCTCTGTAAACGTGCACTCAAATCACAATAAAATAATAATTAAAAAAAGAGATCTGTATAAATATAAGAACATACCATGCTCATGGATAGCAGATTGAATATTGTGAAAATGTCAATATTACCCAAATCAATCTATACATTCAATGCAATCCCAATCCAGATCCCATCAACATTCCTTAAGGGTATCAGAAAACCAATTACTAATTTTATATGGAAAGGAAAGAGACCTCATGTAAGTAAAGCACTACTGAAGGAGAAGGAAGTAGGAGGTCTCACACTCCCAGATCTCAAAACCTACTATAGAGCCACAGTAGTCAAAACAGTCTGGTATTGGTACAACAGACACATAGACCAGTGGAATAGAATTGAGAACCCAGAAACAGATCCATCAGCCTAAGATCAACTGATCTGTGAGAAATGGCTAAAATCCATTTAATGGGGAAGAGAGAGTCTCTTTACCAAATGGTGCTGCCAAAACTGTTTATCCATTTGCAGAAAAATTAAGTAAGATCCATACTTCACACCATACACAAAACTAAATCTAGATGGATCAAAGACTTTGAAACCTAAGACTATAAAGTTTCTCAAGCAAAAAATAGGGGAAAATTTAGGAGCCCTAATTTCTGGCATAAATAGACTGAAGCATAATCCAAAATGCACAAACAGAAGAAGATGAACTAGATGAATGGAAAGTTCTGAAAATAAAATTTTTCTGTGCTTCAAAAGACTTCTCCAAAAGAGTCAAACGAGAACCTATAGACTGGGAAAAAATATTCAGCAACGACATACCTGAAGGAGCTCTGGTGGTGTAATGCCTAAGGCATTTGACTGCTAACCAGAAGGGTGGTGGTTCAAACCCACCAGCCACTCCTCGGAAGGGAGACTGGGCAATCTACCTCCATAGAGATACTGCCTTGGAAACCCAAGGAGGGGTCACTGAGTCGGATCTGAATTGACAGCAGTGAGGTTTTCTTTTTTTTTTTTTTTCTTTTTTGGACATAACTGACAAGGGATTTATCTCTAAAATTTATAGAAAACTCCAACACCTCAGCAACAAAAGGACAATGCAATTAAAATTGGGCAGAAGACTTGAATAAACATTTCACCAAAGAAGATATTCAGGTGGCCAACAAACATATGAAGACATTAAATAAATAAAGACATCATGATCATTAACCATTAAAGAGATGCAAATCAAAACAACAATGAGATACCATCTGGCCCCACCATTAATAACAAATTCAACAAGACAAAAATAACAAATGCTGGTGAGGATGCAGAGAGATTGTGACTGCCATACACTGCTGGTGGGATTGTAAAAAGATATAAGCAGTGTAGAAATCAGTATGGTGATTCCTTAAAAAGTTGGAAATAGAAATATCATTTGATCCAGCAACCCCATTACTAGGTATATATCCTAAAGAAGTGAGAGCCAGGACAAGGACAGATATATACATATCCATGTTCATTGCAGCACTATTTACAATAGCTAAGAGATGGAAACAATCTAAGTGCTCATCAACAGAAGAATGTACAACCAAACTGTGGTACATACACACAATGGAATACTACCTAACACTAAAGTATAACGTAATCTGTGAAACACTGCATAATGGCGATGAACTTGGAGGACATTATGCTGAGTGAAATAAGTCAATCACAGAAGGATAAATATTGTACTATCTTACTATAGTAAAAAGTCAAGGAAAGGTTTATATGGAAGGAAATTTTCTTTGTTGATTACCAGTAATGGGAGGGTTTAGGAGGGAACGCTGCTAGATACGTACAGTATTGATTTGTATGAAGTGAAGGGCAATGTACCAAAAGTGAGTGATCAACACAGTGGCATTGAGGAAGAGGAAGACATAGAGTGGTATATGGGAAGTACAGACAACAAGGATGGATGGTTTTGTGTGTACAATACTGCATTGTCAATGATGGCAAGCATTGATCTATGGGGGGGGGGGATAGATGGGTAGACATGCTACGTGATCGGATATGGCTAGACAGGAAAGTGTGCCCATGACCACTTTTAGGGTTGGCAGACGATGTTTCTACAAAAGTATTTGTATGTGCTGTAAGAATTTCCAGGGGCGGGGGTGGGGGGTGGTTAGTAGAGCTGACAAGGGACAAAGTTGCAGTAGCTTCTTGGCCACAGCCAGCTATCTGAGGGAGCAAGGAGTTGGGACATGTGGGCTCAGGACCATGGTTGCAGGGGACATCAAGCTCAATTGGCATAACATCCTACACAAAAACATTGTTCTACCTCCTACTTTGCTGAGTAGCAACTAGAATCTTAAAAGGTTGCAGTGGCAATCTAGATGCAACAATGTGTCTCTCTTCATCTAGAGGAAAGAAGAAAGAAGAGAACCAAAAATGCATGGAAACAATTCATCTAAGGGACTAGTGGACCATGCCAACCTCAGTCTATATGACCGTAAGATCAGAAAGGCTAGATGGTGCCCGGCTACCACTGTCAACCAGTTGGAGGGGAATCAGTGCAGGAGATCCTGGACAGAGTGGGATAACAATGTGGAACAAAACTCATAATCATAGGAAAAAAAAAAAAAAACGGTTTGCTGCTTTGACAGAGCCTTGTGAGACTCTTGAGACTACAGCCCCTAGTTACCCATCAGGTCTGGAACTGAGCTCACTCCTGTGCCTTCCAGCCAAACAATAACAAGGCATTTGGGATGAACATTTACATCAGGTAGATACACTCCTTGGAGTGATCAATCATGGGAGAAGAGAAGGGCAGTGTTTACACAAAGAGATAGCCTGCTGGGGGAAGGCAGGAGTGCATGAGAGGGAAGGACACATGAAAGAGGTAACTACAAGGAGGAAGTGGGAAGAGAGCTGTTAACATTGTGGGGAATTGCAGTCAATGTCATAAAACAAAATGTGTATGAACTGCTGTACAGAAAATGAATTTGCTTTGTAAACTGTAAATGATTTGCTCTGCAAATCACAATAAAAATTTTAATGAGAAGAAAGAAAAAAGTGCACATTTCAATAAATGGCTAAATAGGTTGTAAATTTTATTCAGGCAGTCTCTTATTCTGTTAGCATAATGTCTGCCACATGGTAAGTACTAAAAACAACACTTGTTTTTTAATGATTGGATACTTGAAAGCTGAGAGTATAGGATTCTTCTACAAGTAAAGAACCAAAAAAACCCAAACTCACTGCGATCCAGTCCGATCCGACTCATAGCGACCCTTCCTTGGGTTTCCCAGGGCATGCCACAGGGAAATGGTTGTGATTGTCCTTGCCACCGCACTTAGAAATGGTTACAAGCTGTACTCCAACTCCATGAGAGGTTTGTCCTTTAGTTTCTGCACTGTTGGGGATGGAGATGTTTCCCAGAAAGAAATGGAAACTGAAAAAAAAGAAAAAGAAAAAAAAGAAATGGAAACTGAACTTTGCCCTCTGTAGGGTTTGAGCCTTGGGTAGTTCCCACCATACAATAAACCAAACCGTTTGAATTGCTGCAGTACTCAAGAAAGTTGTGAAGATTTGTTAGCTGCAAGTCCCCTCTGCTTTTGTTCATCTCGTATGAGAGAAGACTGGAAGAGAGACGGGCACTTTTTGCCTCTCAAGGATTTAGATCCACACATTCATAGGAGGAACATGTTGGGCTAGTCCTGGCTTAGGTGTTTACCTCCAGTAACATCTTCTTTAGAGGTTAACATTTGAACCCGTCCATTTTGATACTCAGCAAGAGTTGTCTTTTGTATATGGTGCTACAGCTGTGAATATTCAGGACATATTCCAATCCTTGGTCATATATTAATAATCTTGTAGGAGCTCTGGTAGAGCAGTGCCTAAAGCACTTGACTGCTAACCAGAACACTGGCAGTTCAAACCCACCAGCCACTCCTTGGAAGGACGGTTGGGCAATCTACTTCCGTAGTGATACCACCTTGGAAACCCAAAGAGAGGTCGCTATGAATCGTTCGGACTGGACGGCACATAACAACAACAGCATCACTAGGGAAGTAGATTGCCCAATGTACTGGCTCAGTATATTTTTAAGTATTTAAACAATTGCTCTGGTAGCATAGTGGCTAAGGCACTTGACTGCTAATCAGAAGGCTAGTGGTTCAAACCCACCAGCTACTCCTTGGAAGGAAGATGGGGCAATCTACTTCTGTAGTGATACTGCCTCGGAAACCCAAGGAGGGGTCACTATGAGTCGGTCCGACTGGATGGCACACAACAACAAAACAATTTAGTATGGTTTTTCTCTTTTTTTAAAGAATTAAGTATTAATCATAGGCACAGCCCTTCCAGAGCTTTTGACCATAAATGGACAAAAATACTGTGGTAAAATATTTTTTCTTTTTAAAAATTGTGTTAAAATATATATAACATAAAATTTGCCAAATTAACCGTTTTGAAGTGTACACTAATTTTATTTACACTGCTGTGCAACCATCACTATTTCTTCATTCCAAACATGTCTGCATTTTTGAGAGTAAAAGAAAAAAGACAGGCTTTTAGTTTTATTACATAAAAACCAATTGAAGTTTATGACAGAAAAGAAAATAAAAGCAGTAGATGCCTCTAGTTTTCCGGAGACAGAAGAGAGCGAGATAGTGGTACCAACGTCAGCTTGACTCGGTAGGAATAGCTTCTCCACCCAGACCCTACCCAGGTGGGCGACTGCCCACGTACCCTATAGCGCTCGCTCTCCGTCTTGGCCCCAAGTGTGGGTGTCGGGCGTAAGCTCTCTGTATCTAGTGCCCGGGGCCTGAGGGTGTGTCGTGCGCACGCTCTTTCTGGAGCGCCCCTGACCGACGACGGGTGTCGTGCGCATGCTTACTCTTCAGAGCTCCCAGGCCGAGCGTGGGTGCCGTGCGCAAGCTCAATGCGGAGCGCCGGGACCCGAGGATGAGTGTCTCGCGCACGCTCGTTACCCGGAGCGCACCACGCCGAGGCGGGTATTGCGCATGCTCGCTGCCCGGCCGATCTTACTGGCTGCGGGCAAGTCGAAATCGATAAATGGCAGTGGTGGCGGGGAAGTTGAGCTTTCGAGGCGATGTGTAGTGATTTTCGCAGGGCTGAGTCTGGAACGGAGGTGAGAGCCGCTGGGGAAAATGGGGCAGAAACACTTGCTGACTGGGATGTGGAGTGAGGGAGACAAACACAAAGTCTGGTGGCAGACTGGAGAGGCCGGGGCCGACTGCGGCTCTGTCCGAGTTTGCCCGGAATCAGGCCCTAAGGCTCCTGGGTCGGGGCTGCCGGGTGTTCCCTGGCAGGTTCCAGGACAGCGCAGCATCCTCAGCAATGACGCTTTCTTCCGTCCTTCACTTCCTTCTGGGGTCGCCCCTGTACCAGGACCTCCCGCTCACGCTCCGAGAGGACTAGGAAGAGGTCATTCCTGTTAGATTCAGCATTATTTCGAGGACTGACTGTGCACAGATTGCTGTAAAATAACGAGATCTCTACTGGCGAGGATTACGGTGCGGTGAAGATGGTGGGATATACAAGAGAAGGTAGGAAAAGAAAAGGGTCTCCCTCAGCTGGAGCATTTATAGAAGCTGTTTTAGAACAGGTGATATTTGAGTAGATTGCCTCATCTTCTCCCATTAGTCTACACGTCTCTGCTTATTGGCAACAAGGCCTTACTATCCCAGATTTGCATTTCCGGCTCAAATATCTCCAGAGCCACAAGCCCTTTGATGTCCAGCAAGAATTTATTCAGGAATTGAACCAACAAGAATTTAGCCCATAGTATTGGTCAATCACTGGTGGTAGGAATAAGAAACAAAAGATACAATTTCTGTCATTAAATAATTAGTAAGGGAGTCTGACTTAGCAATTAAAATATGTGTAGTGAAAGCATGCTACACAGTAGAGGGATCAGCATCATGGATGGCTAATGATGTTGTTTGCCGTCGAGTGGGACCCGACTCATAGCGACCCCTCCTTGGGTTTCTGTATCACCACGGAAGTAGATTGCCCCATCTTCCTTCCGAGGAGTGGCTGGTGGGTTTGAACCGCCAGCCTTCTGGTTAGCAATCAAGTGCCTTAGGATGGCTAATTGGAGGGGTAAATGACTAACTGCCATGATTTCCACTCATAGTGACCCTCATTATGTTTCGAAGTCAATAAATCTTTACGGAATTAAAGCATTGCTTCCCCAGAGTGGCTGATGAGTTTGAACCACTATCCTCGTTAGCAGTCAGATGCCTTAGGCACTGTGCTACCACTGCTACCAGAGCTCCTTTTTGGTTTTGGTTTGGTAGTGGAAGTATGCTTCTCAGTAGAGGGACCAGCATCATGGATGGCTAGTTGGAGGGGAAAATCACTAAAGTTTTCAGGACTTTTTGAAGTTGGTTTGGCAAGAAAGGAATGGCATTCAAAGCAGAGTAGCAAGTACATTGGTTCTGAATTAAGCAGATAGCAGGGCTTACTTAATGGAATCACAAGTAAATGTAATGTATAGTTGGAAGAAAGGGATTGAGAGAACAGAGTTGGGAAGTAAGCCTTGAGGAATAGGCAGGGGTGGATCATGAAGCATCTTTTATACAGGTGGAAGGGCACTGAGAGGAGAGGCAGCTGAGTTCCTAATGTGTTTCTGGCATTTTAGATTGAACTCTGCATACTTTGTCTCCAGGGAAGCATTGTTATGCCTGGTGGGTTGATCATATACTTACTCATTTTAACAGTTTTTTTTTTTTTTTTTTTGAGAACTTCCATCAGCTATCTAATAGTTTGCTTTACTGTGATGGCTTGCATGTTTCAGTGATGCTCAAGTATTTCACTACCAGCAGGATCCCTCATGGTGGACAGGTGTCAGTGGAGCTTCCAGACTAAGACAGACTAGGAAAATTATTGTGAGCATTGAATTAAGGTGCTGTGAAGTACCTATCACAGTGTCTGACATAAAAGCACTCAGTATGTGTTAGTTCATTAGTTAATAAGACAGACTAGGAAGAAGAGTCTAGTGATCAACTTCCAAAATTTAGTCAGTGAAACCCTTATCTCACCACAGAATATTGTCCAATATAGTGCTGGAAGTTAAGTCCCTTGGTGAGAAGGCACACAGAATACACAGTGGCTACAACAGTGGACTAGAGCATACCAATCACTGTGAAGATGGCGCAGGACCAGGCAACATTTTGTTCTCTTGTACACGGAGTTTCCATGAGTTGGAGCCAACTTGACAGCAACTGCCAACAACATTGAGCCCTTATTATTTTACTGGACCTACTGCTAGATGTTTAAGCAACAGTACTGGTTTGTGGTGGGAGCACAGGCTCCAAAAATTATACTTTCAGATTACAGCTTTTCTATTTTTTTTAGCCATATGACCTTGAGAAATGCACTTATCCTCTTATATTTCATTCATTAAATACAGATCGAGCACTTACTTTGTATCTGCCAGTGTGCAATGTGCTGTGGGTACAATAGTGGGAAAAGTAGTTCCGTGGATGAGACAAACACAAAAATCATGGAGATAAGTGTAAAATTTCAACTATAGTAAAAGTGTCATGTTACAATGGAGGGTATTGACTTTATCAGGGGAAGTTTCCCTCAAAACTGACATTTGAGCTGAGATCTGAAAGAACAAGCAGTAAGTTGCACCAGTGGAACAGAAGATTCCAGGTAGAACATTTTATAAGGATTTAATAAGACTGGTGGTTTGAGGGAGTGAATATTACTGGAGTGGACAGGGGTGGGGCAAGCTGGTGTGAAATGAGGCTAGAGAGGTAGGTTGGGTTCAAATCTTAACCAAAACCAAACTTGTTGCCATTGAGTCAGTTCTGACTCATGCTAACCCCATGTGTTGTAGAGTAGATCTACTTCATAGGGTTTTTTTGAACCAGATCACCAGGCCTTTCTTCCACAGTAGATTTGAACTGCCAACTTAGTAGTCAAGTGCAAACCATTTGTGCCTCCCAGGGACTTGTTCAAATCTTACAGGACCTTACATTAAGGAATTTTATCTTTGGTAAATGCTGCACCATGTTGGAGGAAGACTCATAAACAACCTGCAATATACAGACAACAGAACCTTGTTTGCTGAAAATGAAGATGACTTGAAGCACTTACTGATGAAGATTAAAGACTGCAGTCTGCAGTATGGCTTATACCTCAACATAAAAATAATCCTCATATCTGGACCAATAAGCAGCATCACGATAAATAGAGAAAAGATTGATGATGTCAAAGATTTTGTATTACTTGGTTCCACAATCAACACCAATGGAAACAGCAGTTAGTAAATCAGATATCATATTGCTCTGGGCAGTCTGCTGCAAAAGACCTCTTTAAAATGCTGAAGAAAAAACTTATCTCTTTGAAGACTAAGGTGTGCCTAACCCATGCTTTGGTATTTTCAGTAGCCCTGTGAAAGCTGGACAAGGAATAAGAAAGACCAAAGAAAAGTTGATGCTTTTGAATTGTAGTGTTGGAGAAGAATACTGAAAGTACCGTGGACTGCCAAAGCAATGAACAAATCTGTCCTGGGCAAAGTGCAGCCAGAATGCTCTTTGGAACTGAGAATGGCCAGACTTTGTCTCACCAACTTTGGTCATGTTAGAATGTACCATTCCCTGGAGAAGGATATCATGCTTGATGAAGTGGAGGGTCAGTAAGAAAGGGAAAGATCCTCAACAACACAGTGGCTGCAGCGATGGACTCGGGTGTCTAATGGACACCTGATGGACTCAGCAAGGATTGTCAGGATGGCACACAATCAGGCAGTGTTTCATTCTGTTATACATAGGGTTGGTATGAGTTGGAGCTGACTCGACAACACCTAACAATAACATCTTTAGTGAAAGGTGAAGACATAGAAAGATTTTAAGCATGATCAGATCTACATTTTTAAAAGATCTCTAACTTTGATGTATTTAAGTAAATTTGAGAGAGGTCAGAATGGAGGTAGAGGTTTTTGCTTTTATCTAGGTGAAAAGATAGGGTATCTTGGACTAAGATGGCAGTAATAGAAGAAATGTATAGATTTTAAAAATACTTAGATAAGATTTACCAATAGATTGTGCATAGGAGTGGTAGCTGAGATAATACCATGATTTCTGTGTTGTATGATAGTGTCATCAAGTTATGGAATACTGAAATAGGACCAGGTGAGTTTTTTAGAGAGGGTTGATTTGGAATATATTAAGTTTAAAGTGTCTTTTAGACAATAATACAACAGGAGATGTCAAGTGAGCAGTTAGATATTAGAAATGAGTGGATCAACAGGAAGGGGTAATTGAAGTCTTAATTGTTGACCTAGGAAGAGATTTAGAAGGAGAAAGAAGATTGGGGCAAAATCTTAAGGAACCTCTCTAAACTTCAGGTTCATAATTTGAGATGCTTGTGAAGTACTGACCACACTGCTTTACTGCTTAAAAGCATTCAATGTTAGTTATTTTTATTAGTCTCTTGACTATTAAAGTGAATATAATATGGATCCTCCCCTGCCCTTGACAGATGCTTAGTCTAATTATAAAGATGTATGTATGTGTTTAATAGACTTTATTTTTCAGAGCAGTTTTAGGTTTACAGAGAAATTGTGACCAGAGTACAGAGTTCCCATATACCCCGCCCCATACACAATTTCATCTGTTACTAATATTTTACATTCATGTACATTCGTTGCAGTTGGTGAGCCAGTATTGATACAATATTATAAACTAAAGTCCATAGTTTACAATTAAGAATTTTGCTCTTCATTGGTAGAATTCTTACCTTCCATGTGGGTGGTGGTGGTTGTTGTTATGTGCTGTCAAATCGGACCCGACTCATAGTGACCCCTTCTTGGGTTTCCAAGGCAATATCACTATGGAAGTAGATTGCCCAGCCTTCCTTTTGAGGAGTGGCTGGTAGGTTTGAACCTCCAGCCTTCTGGTTAGCAGTCAAGTGCCTTAGCCAGTAGTGGGAGCTACCTTGATTTCATTGGATTGCCTTTCATTGGTTTATTCCTGACCAATGCATCTCATACTCGGCCACCACCTGCCTGTCATTGGTATTTTGCTATGATGCTGAACAGGATTCAGCAGAACCTCCAGACTAAGATGGTCTAGGAAGAAAGTCCTGGTGATCTACTTCCAGAAATCACCTGGTGAAAACCCTATGGATCATAACAGACCTGTGTACAACTGATCATGGTGATGGAGCAGGAGTGGGCAGTGTTTTATTCCAGTGTGTATGGGGTTGCCAGGAGTTGGGGGCCAACTCAAGAGCAGCTAACAACAACATAGTTTTAATTAGAGATCACTCTTTATATTGTGTGGTTCTATAACTTTTGACAAACACATAAATGGCATGTGTCAACTACTATAGCATTGTACAGAATAGTTTCACTGTCCTAGAAAAGCCTGGTGCTGCACTTATCCCTCTCTCTCTCCCTTTGAGCCCCCTGGCATTCACTGATTTTTTTACTGTCTCTCGTTTTGCCTTTTCTAGAATGTCATACAATTGGAATCGATAGACGTATGATTTTGAAAAGCTATGTTGTTATTGTTTAAGTGCTGTCAAGTTGGCCCAATTCACAGCAATCCTGTGTACAACAGAGTGAAACACTGCCTGGTCCTGCAATGTCTTCAGAATTCGTTCCTGTGTTTCAGCCTATTGTTGCAGCTATTGTATCAATCCATCTTGTTGAGAGTCTTCCTCTTTTTTGCTGACCCGGTTACCAAACAGGATATGCTTCTCCAGGGACTGGTCCCTCCTGATAACCTGTGAAGTATGTCAGATGAAGTCTCACCATCCTTACTTCTTAGCATTCTGGCTGTACTTCTTCCAAGATAGATTTGTTCGTTCTTCTGGCAGTACATGGTATATTTAATGTTCTTTGCCAACACCATCATTTGAAGGCATCAATTCTTCTTCAGTCTTCCTTATTCATTTTCCAGCTTTTGTACACATATGAGACAATTGAAAACACTGTAGCTTGGGTTAAGAGCACTTTAACCATTTAGTCCTTTAAAGAAGTTTTTTGCAGAAGATTTGTCCAGTGCAATATGTCATTTGATTACTTGACTACTGCTTCCATGGATGTTGATTGTGTTCATCAAGTAAAATGAAATCTTCGACAACTTCGATCTTTTCTCCATTTATCATGATGTACTTATTGGCCCAGTTACAGGATTTTTGTTTTCTTTACATTGAAGTGTAATCCATACTGAAGACTATAGACTTGGATCTTTATCTAGAAGGACTTAAGTTTTGTTTGCTTTCAGTAGGATTGTGTGATTGCATTCTGCAGGTTGTTAATGACTCTTCCTCTGATCCTAATGTCATGTTCTTCTTCATATAGTGCATCTTTTTAGATTATTTGCTCAGCATACAGGTGAATAAGTACAATGAAAGGATACGACACTAACTACACACCTTTCCTGATTTTAAACCACAGAGCATCTCCTTGTTCTGTTCTAGTGACTGCCTGTTGGTCTAACAGGTTCCACATGAGCACAATTAAGTGTTCAGGAATTCCCATTCTTTTTACTGTTATCCATAATTTGTTACTATACACAATTAAATGCCTTTCCACAGGTAAACATCTTTCTTGTATTCTCTGCTTTTAGCCAAGATCCATCTGACATCAGCAGTGATATATCCCTCCTTATATGTCCTCTTCTGAATCTAGCTTGAACCCTGTTGATATACTGCTGCAACCATTTTTTAGTTATCTTCAGCAAAATTTTACTTGCAAATAATATTGATTATATTGTTGAATAAGTTCTGCATTCTGTTGGATCACCTTTCTTTGGAATGGGATCAAATACAGATCTTTTCCAGTAGGTTGGCCAAGTAGCTGTCTTCCACATTTCTTAGGCATAAATGAGTGAACCCTTCCAGTGTTACATCTATTTGTTGAAATATCTCCACTGACATTTCGTCAGTTCCTGGAACCTTGTTTTTCAGCAGTGTCATAAGTGCAGCTTAGACTTAAGAAGTCTTCGATACCATTGGTTCTTGATTATATAGTACCTCCTGAAGTGATTAAACATCTTCCAATTCTGTGTATTCCATCTTCTTTTGATGCTTCGAGCATCATTCAATTTTTTGCCCACAGCATCATCCTTCAGTATTGCAACTCAAAGCTTGAATTTTTTCTTCAGTTCTTCCAGTTTGAGAAATGCAAAGTATGTTCTGTCCTTTTAGTTTTTTAATTCCAGGTTCTTTGTACATCTCATAATGATACCTTACTTTGTCTTCTTGAGCCATTCTTCTGTTCAGCTCTTTTACTTCATTATTTCTTCCATTTGCTTCAGCTGCTCTATATTCAAGAGCAAATTTCAGACTTTCTTCTGAATCCACTTTGGTCTTTTCTTTCTTTCCTGTCTTTTTAATGGCCTTTTGCTTCCTTCATGTGTGATATCCTTGATGTCATCCCACAATTGTCTGGTCTGCAGTCATTAGTGTTCAATGCATCAAATCTATTCTTGAGATGCTATCTAAATTCAGGTGAGATATACTCAAGGTTGCACTTTAGCTCTTGTAGACTTGTTTTAATTTTATTCAGTTTCAACTTGAATTCGCATATGAGTAATTGATGGTCTGTTCCACAGTCAGCTCCTGGCCTTATTCTGACTAATGACATTGAGCTTTTCCATCATCTCTTTTCACAGTTGGTTTGATTTCTGTGTATTTCATCTGGTGTAGTCCATGGGTATAGGTGCTATTTATTTGTTGTAAAAAGGTATTTACAATGAATAAGTTGTTGGTCTTGCAGAATTTTGTCCTGTGATCTCTGCCATCATTTCTACATCAAGACCATATTTTCAACTGCTGATCTTTTCTTTGTTTCCAGCCTTCGCATTCCCATCATTAATTAATTATCAATGCATCTTGATTGCATGTTGGATCAATTTCAGACTGCAGAACCAAACCTAAACCAAACCCACTGCCACTGAGTCAATTCCAGCTCATAGCAACCCTATGTGTTGTTGTGGTTATGTGCCATTGAATCACCTCCAACTCATAGCGACCCCTCCTTGGGTTTCCAAAGCACTGTCTCTACGGAAGTAGATTGCCTAGTCTTCCTTCCAAGAAGTGGCTGGTGGGTTTGAACTGCCAACGTTCTGGTTAGCAGTCAAATGCCATGTGAATCAAAAGAGGTAAACCCTACTTCTAATGAAATAATCTTTTAGAAGTTGAGCTAATCAGAAGCAGCACTGCAAACTTTTTCTGTGATGGGCCAAGTAGTAAATATGTAGGCATTGTAGGACATGCAGTCTCTAACAACTGCTCAGCTCTGCTATTCTAGCATGAAAGCAACCATAGATAGGTAAACAAATGAGCATAGCTGTGTTCCAGTAAAATTGTATTTTTAAACTTTTGGCTTTGGCTTAGAGGTTGAAGTTTGTAGATACTTTTATTTGTTTTGCTTAGACTGGAGCGACAGCTTGGGATGAGAGCTGCTATAGTTAAAACTTTCCTTATTTAAATGATAATTTGAAACCCAGGTTAATTCATGTGTTAGGCTAGGTCCTTTAGAGAAACGAAACCAGTGAAACTTTTATATACATAGAGAGAGAGAGAGAGAGAGAAATTTACCTCAAGGAAATGGCTCATGTGGTTATATAGGCTCCAAAGACCACGTGCCAAATGTCAGGCTGGAAGCTTCTCCTAACTCATGTAGCTGCAGAGCCTCATGAACCCAAGATCAGCAGGCAATACAGCATGCTACTGGCAGCAAAGGCTGACAAACCCAAGATCAGTAAGACAGTCCAGGGCCACCAGGCAAGGCTGTTGATTCAAGTCCAAAGACCAAAGGTGAGATGATGATGAGCCAGATGCAGGATCCAGATCCAGAGCTTTACGAGAACATCCGTATGTATTGGAAGCAGGCCACACCTCAGGAAACTTCTTTTTGACTGATTGGCTAGTTTAGCAGATCTGATTATACAGTTCATTACATTATATCAGATCTCATTGAGCGGGGGGGGGGGGGGGGGGGGGGGGGGGGGATGATGTTGATTACATCCTGACTGCCAAACCACTGAGAAGTATGGCCCAGCCAGGTTGACGTATAATCTTAACTCACAATTCACATGACTTTTGCAGTTAGAACAAGCCTTGTTGTTTTTGTTTGTTGCCTTCAAATCTGTACCAACTCATGATGACCCAATGAGTGGCACAAATGGTTAAGCACTGAACTGCCAATGGAAAGGGTGGCAGTTTAAACCCACACACAGGTGCATTGGAAATAAGTTCTGGCAATCTGCTTCTGAAAGTTACAACCTTGAAAACAATATAGAGTGCAGTTCTACATAGGACCCAAAAAAAGGAGCTCAGAGCTCAGCATTGTCAAGTACTAAAGAATTTAACACAATTTCCAATACCTGCAATATCTTTGTGGACAGCCTAAAAAGATTGCCTAGCTCATAAGTATATATTACTTTGGAATAGAGTAGGGATCTAAACAACTGGTGTCATTTTATCTGGTGGCATAGTGCCTAAGGCATTTATTTGACTGCTAACCAGAAGGCTGGTGGTTCAAACCCACCAGCCACTCCTCGGAAGGAAGATTGGGCAATCTACTTCCATAGTGATACTGTCTCAGAAACCCAAGAAGGGGTTGCTATGAGTCAGATCCGACTGGGTGGCATTGAGTTTGTTTTTTGTGTTTTTTATTTTAGTTAACAAAACCTGCTAAGCAATCTTCTTTTCCTTTAAATGCTTTTGATACTATATAGCCAGTGCTTAATTTGTTTGAACAGTATGAAAATTGAAAGTATTTGTCCAGTTTTTTGGAACTCTGGTAGGTACTGCCTAAGGCACTTGACTGTTAACCAGAAGGCTGGTGGTTCAAACCCACCAGCCACTCCTCGGAAGGAAGGTTGGGCAATATACTTCCATAGGGATGGTGTTGTTGTTATGTGCCGTTGAGTCGGACCCGACTCATAGCAACCCCTCCTTGGGTTTCCGAGGCATTATCACTATGGAAGTAGATTGCCCCAACCGTCCTCCGGAGGAGTGGCTCGTGAATTTGAACTGCCAGCCTTCCGGTTAGCAGTCATGTGCCTTAGGCACTATGCTACCAGAGCTCCTTAATATAAGCTTTTAGTACTATAAATTTCCCTCTTAGCATTGCTTTGGCTATATTCCACATAATGTTGTATGTTATATTTTCATTCAGTTCTGTGTGTGTTTTTAAGAGACTTTCTTCTTGACCCATGGATTATTTAGAAATGTGTGTTTATATTTCCTCAGGTCTGGAGATTTTCCTTTTATTTTTTTGTTACAGATTTCTGGTTGGATTGCATTATGGTCAGAGAACACACTGTATGATTTTAGTTTGTTTTTTTTTTTAATTGTTTGAGGTTTATTTGTGGCCAAGAATATGGTTTATGAAGTTTCCATGGGTACTTGAAAACATAAGTTCTGCTGTTGTATGGTTTAGTGTTCTATATGTCAACTGATTGATTGTGTTGTTCAGATCTTCGATATCCTTACTGATTTTCTGTCAAGTGATTCTATCAGTTGTTGAGATGTGGATGGTACAGTCTCCCACTATAATTTTTCTATTTCTCCTTTCAGCTTTATCAAGTTTTGCTTCATATATTTTGAGATTCTATTGTTTGGCGTGGCATGTACGCATTCAGGATCATTACATATTCCTGGTGTATTGATCTTTTTATCGTGTTATGTCCCTTTGCTCTGAAGTCTGCTTTATCTGATATCAATATACAGCTCCTGCTTTTTCATCCAATCTGTATTGATAATGATATATATACTGATTTTCTCTTGAATTCCCTCCTGTTAAAATAAATATTTTTGCTCCTAAGAAAGGGCAACTTTTCTACTTGTATATGGACTTGTTCATCACATTCCACTTCTTCAAGGACATCACATCCCCAGTTTTCTCCATTCCTAGTCAGTTTGTTCTATCTTCTGCATCTTTAATCTTCTTTTCTACCAACAAAACTCCCAACATATTCTAGAATCTTTTGCTTAAATAACAAAACAAACAACAAAACTTCCTTCCAGTCACACCCCCTCCAGCCCTATTTCTGTGTTCCTTGTCACAAGAGTTATTTGTATTCACTGCCTTCACTTCTTTATCTCCCATTCACTCTTTCACTCTTTAGCCCACTTTAGCCCACTAGCTTCTAGTGCTATCCTTCTACTGAAAGAGCTGTTGTTGGGTTATCAGCAACCTATATGTTGTCAAATGTAACACTCACTTCTGTGTCCTCATTATACTAGCCCTCTCATAGTTGATCACATATCTCCTTAAAGCTGACCTGCCTTTGTAAAACTTAGGGCCTGTAGGAGCACAGTATTTCCAGCAAGCAAGATGTCAGGAGAGAGGATGGGACTAATCAAAACGTCTATTTCCTACTCTTAAAATTACCAGCTAAAAAGATCTTTCCTCCCATGGGGAAGAGAAGATGGAAAAATAGACCAGAAGTATTTCTCTAGTGGATTTCCTCCACCTTGAAGTGGTGGGTAAGTGTTCCGCCAACAGAAAGCTTCCTGCAGTTTTCATTCTGTGATCTCCTGTCTCTTTCTGGTAGCTTGTGTATAGCTGATTTTTCTGTCTGAATGAAATTTTGAAGTACAATCTGATATAAATCCCTAATGAAATCTTAAATATGTATTTAATGAAATGATTAATTTGTAAATTTCATAAGTTTAAAATTTAGTCCTTGCAAAATATGTTAGAAATTAATGCTAGTATTTATAGTAATTTTTTCTTGTTTTTTGAAAAAATTATTTTTTCTTTTCTTCTTATAAAATGATTGCTTTTTTAAAAACTATTCATCATAAAAGTGGGATAGTACTTAGAAACAGTGAAATTTAACAAGATAGTTGTTGAGTAACAGTTGTCTTTTCCATATAATTTAGATAAAGCTTTATTAAAGAGCCTTGTACTATGCACTAAAGGATAATTGAATTTTTGATATAACAGAAGAGCTTAATTTCACATGAGAAAAAATAATTTGTTCTCTAATTTTGGGAACTAAATGATAACCTTCTTTCCCTTGCCTTCTTACTTATTCTAGTTCCTTTTTTACTTTATTTATGAAAGTAGTTACACGCACATCTTTTCCTTAATGAATTTCCTTCCCATATCAGTAGTAAAACTCTTAAGAATTGTAGTCAATTTGTAGGTGGAAATCCAGGCATGGATTTAAGTCAGGCTTGGGAATTTTTAGTTTAGGATCTTTGCCTTTTTAGGTAGCCTTAAAAAAAATAATAATAATAATAATAATTTATCTTGGGGTAAATTTATATAACAAAAAAGTTTGCTATTTTAACCATTTTTAAGTGTACAGTTCAGATACCTTCATTTCATTCACCATGTTGTGCTACTGTCATCACTGTTTTTACCAAAAGTTTTATATCACCCCAAATAGAAACTCAGTACCTTCAACAATAACTCACTCCCTTCTCTCCTGGCAAATATTTGCCTGGCAAATAGTAATAAGCTTTGGCCTCTCTGCATTTGCCCAGTTCTAGATATTTTATATACATGGGTTTGTATAATATATGTCCTTTTGTGCCTGACTTATTTTACTCAGCACAATGTGTTCAGGGTTCATCCATGATGTGGCATGCACCAGGACTTTATTTCTCTTTATGGCCGAGTAATATTCTGTTGTGTGTATATACCACATTTAGTTTATCCATTCTTCTGTTGATGGATGCTTGGTTGTTCATGGGCTTTTGATATAGAAGTTTGCATGGGTTGTCTAAACACAAGAGATTCTTGATACTTTAAATTTCTTTATACTTTCCATCATTCTTCTAATTCTGTTTACCATAAGTTTAACAAGCAGCTGCTAAGCTTCTGCTAAGTGTGAAGCACTTTGAAATTGGTGGCAAGCCAAGATAGATCTCTTTTAAGAGTTTACATTCAGATGGGGGAGACAGACTGGTAACGTGTTCTTAAGCATGGTAATAGTATCATGGAAAGAGTGGAGTTGAAAAATGTGTAGAATTTTCATTAGTTCAACAATCTAAGACTTAGGGGATTTACATAGACATTTTTTCCTGAAGTAATTGAAAGAATAGGATAAGGACATTCCAGGTAGAAGGAAAAAATACACAAAGTATAGAAGTAGTAACCATAGCTATCACTCATTGAGTTCCTTTTATAATGCCAGCTACTGTGAAAGATATCCTTTTTACATTTCTACAAATAGCAGTTACATGAATTGGTGTTAGTATGGAAGCAGAAGAGTAGGGAAGGTTAAGTAATTTGCATGAAGTTACACAGCTATCAAGTGGCAGAGCTGGGATTTGAATTCAGGTGTTCTGTTTCTAGAGTCCAACTATAATCTTTTGCTCTATTTTCTTCTGTAATAGGAGGGATAGGGGTGGTTATGAGAATTAATGAATTAGCAAAATTAGGAATAGGTATTGCCAGCATGAGGATAACCTTGAAGATGATTTGGGAGCTCAAAATGGAGGAAATTTCTCCCAAACCTCTCATTTTTAAAGTCTGCTGCCCTCTACCTTCTATGACTGTTTTTGATGCCATAATACCTGTTATTCTGTCTTTGGAAATAAAGTTTCATATGATAAAATGTGAGATTAGAACACATTTGTAAGGATGTACACCTGACCATTTCATTGGATTGCATATAAATGATGAAACTCACACTTAACTAGCACAAACACAATTTAGATTTAAGGATAGAGAAAGAATTATTTTTACAGAAGAACCTGAGATTCCTTCTTAGCTCTAAGAATATGGCCATGGAAAAGATTTTTAATAAAAGAAGCTAAGGATTTTATTATTTGTGGCATGCATTGTATAAGACATCAACTTCAGCAAGGCATGATGAATTTAACAGGATATATATTCAACACAATACATCTGAATACATTCAACTTTCTCATATTCTATGATGAATGGCCTTTATGGCAGTCATAGTGTAGGCATACCCATGAACCTCATTACATCCCATATCATCCTTGAAGAATACAGGACTAAAAGTGCAGCCCAGGCTTTGCTACTTAGTATAGGATCTTGACTAAGTCACTTTACTTTTCTGGCCCATAGGGCTAGCAACATTAGTTGCCTCAAAAGGTACTATAAAGACAAAATGAAATATGTGTGAAGAGTGAGTTGAAAATCAGTGTAAGAAAGTAGCATTAACGGTTTCTACTTTGTAATTTGATACTAACACAAAGTACCATGGATTAAAACTATGTCTTAGTTTCTTCAGCCTTAATATGAGGATGATAATAGTCCCTGGGTGGCACAGATGGTTAAGTGCTCACCTACTAGCTGAAAAGTTGGCAGTTTGAACCCACCCAGAGGCACCTCAGAAAAAGGCCTGGAGATATGCTTCCAAAAGATAACAACCTTGAAAACCCTGTGGAGCAGTTCTTTGCACACATGGCGTTGCCATGAGTCTGACTCTGAATCAGTTCCATAGTAACTAACAACAACAGCAATGGTATCTACCTCAAAAGTTTGAAGAATAAATAGGCTATAATTTTTAAAGTGTTAAGAACAGTACCTAGCTCATAGAATGTGCTAAATAAGTATTGTTTTTGTTGTTATTTCATAATTATACCCTAACATACACCTTTTTATCTATCAGATATATCCAACATAGTGCTGATTATAGACAAAAGGGTATTCCTAGAAGTTTTACCGTAACTTAGTATTTTAATAAATGCAGAATGACTCTAAAATATGCTTTATACTCTCTTCCACACCTGTCACAGAGTTTTCTCTGTTGTGATGGCGTTATATTTTTTTTATTAGAGGAAAGATGGCACAATGTCTTAACGTTTTAGAAATGTATAGTTGATTTTTCCCCTCCCAAGAAGGTATTTCACCATTAATACACATTCTGTGTGTAACTAAAAAACTGCGTGGCAGATCTCATTAAAAATTAAAGGTGTCTCTCAGAAGTACAAATTAGAATTGAACATCCCTATTTATGCCCTCATGGTACCCCATGTGTACTTCCATTATAGCACCTACAATACTTTATTGTACTTGTTTTCTTTTTTTTTTTTTTTTTTTTTTT
>NW_006921851.1:3986209-3989758 GCF_000298275.1 Orycteropus afer afer | reverse complement strand
TTTTTTTTTTTTTTTTTTTTTTTCTTAACCTTTTGGCTTTTTCTTTTCAGTTCTATGAGGACAGGACTCTGTTACGAATATCCCCAGCACCTAGTTCCATTCTACCCTCTACCTTCTATGACTGTTTTTGATATCATAATACATATTATTCTGTTTTTGGAAATAAAGTTTAAGACTTAGGGGAATACACTTGGTTATTTTCCCTTTTGTAGACTATGTGCTTGCTCTAGTAATGGTGATCTTACAGAAAACATTTGGGGGCTCTTTCTTGTCATTAGAAGGAGTACAAATAGAGATGTTTGAAAGAGGCCAGATAATTGCCTAGACAGGAACTCAGATGGGTTTGATTCTCCTCTTTAAAAACTCCATTAGTCCCTGTAATAAGATTTTATCAGACTCAGTGATACTGACTCTGATGTTGTGGAGCATACTAGAAAAATTCTAGGCTGTGAGAGCGTGGTGTAGTAGATTACCTGGTGTGGCTTTTCTAGCCATAAGTCTTTGTAAACTCTGTGGTGGAATTTGCTGTGAGCAACTGAGGAGCTCCTGATTGTAAAAGTTATCCACCTGGGGTATTTCTGTTGAGCGCAACACAAAGCATTGTTCTGGGAGGGTCCTGCTGTCTCTCAGGTGCTTAGAATTCTGATGTTATGATTGGTTAGTTTGGCCACTCTGCCAGACTCCTAGAGGCAGAAGAAGTCTCTCTCTGACTGCTGGTTGAGGAAGATGTGCTGCTAAATCATGTGCTGCTGGGAAAGAGATACAAGAGATATGCATTGCTGAGTGAGATACCGAGGGACACTCACTGTTGGGAGAGAGACTGAGAGACTGTTAGGAAAGAGACTGTGGGCTGGGAGAGAGACTGAGCATTTTTCCTGAACTTAAATTGTAGCTTGGTGCTTCCCTAATAAAACCCATAATCTGTGAGTTCTGTGTGGCCACTGCAGTGAATTATCGAACCCAGGAGAGAGGTGGTGGGTGCTTTGGGAGGAATGGTTGGTGAAAGGGCTGGAGGGAGGCAGCATGTCTGGCCTTGCTGTAATAGGCCTTGGGCTATTGATGGTGATTCTGTCTTCATCTTGTGCAGTTAGAGGATCTCAGAAGATGTGGCCTCCCTGCCCTTTTGGCAGAGAGTCAAGGGAATCTTGGTTCTGACATTTACTAGATTCCTCCCCTGATAAATAGAATAATGACAAATAGAGTTAATGTTAAAAGAGATAATATATGTAAAATATGTACTGCTGATATATCAGATAGTATTTCCATGCTATTTCATAACATTTTCACTGGCCAATTCTTGGAAAAGTGGATGGCCCCTTTCTCCTTCCAGAATACCAGAAAGATGTTAACTTGTGTTTTATTGACCACGTGAAAGCATTCAATTGTGTGGATCATAACAAATTATGGATAGCATTGAGAAGAATGGGAATTGCAGAACACTTAATTGTGCTCATGAAGAACCTTTAAGTAGACCAGCAGGCTGTTGTTCTAACCGAACAAGGGCATACTTCATGGCTTAAAATCAAGAAGGGAGTGCATCAGGGTTGTATTGTTTCACCATACTTGCTCAGTCTGTATGCTGAGCAAATAATCCAAGAACCTGGACTATATGAAGAAGAATGCAGCATCAGGATAGGAAGAAGACTTATTAACAACCTGCGATATACAGACAACACAATCTTGCTTGCTGAAAGTCAGGATGACTTGAAGCACTTACTAATGAAGATTAAAGACTACAGTCTACATTATGGATTACACCTCAACATAAAACAAAAATCCTCACAACTGGACCAGTAAACAGCATCACAATAAATGGAGAAAAGATTGAAGTTGTCAAAGATTTCATATTACTTGGTTCCACAATCAACACTAGTGGAAAGAGCAGTCAAGACATCGGATGACATATTGCACAGGTCAAATCTGCTGCAAAAGACCTCTTTCAAGTGCTGAAGAGCAAAGATGTCTCTTTGAAGACTAAGGTGCACCTTACCCAAGCCTTGGTGTTTTCAGTTGCCCTATATAGTGTGTGAGAAAGCTGGACAATGAATAAAGAAGACAGAAGAAGAGTTGCTTTTGAGTTGTGGTGTTGGGCAGAGACCAACAAAGTACCATGGATTGCCAGAAGAACTAACAAATCTATCCTGGGAGAAGTGCAGCCAGAATTCCCTTTGGAAGTGAGAATGGCTAGACTTTGTCTTATCTACTTTGATTATGTGGGCAGAAGGGACCACTCCCTGGAGAAGGATATCATGCTTGGTAAAGTGGAGGGTCAACAAAAAAGGGTAAGGCCCTCAATGAGATGGATTGACACAGTGGCTGCAACTATGGGCTCAGGTATAGAAAGGGTTGTGAGGCTAGCACAGGACTGGGCAGTGTTTTGTTCTGTTGTACATAGGGTTGCTATGAGTTAGAGCCTATTCGACGGCACCTAACAACAACATGTACTGCTGATACCACAGTAAACAAATGGTAGCTGTTATTAGATAGCTGTTACTATGAATGTAAAACCTAGGAGATACTGATTTACAAACCAAATGTCAAGTCTATGTATTTACAATGATTATTGAAACTGCCAAATAGTCTAAAATCCTTGTGTCTGCTGTATATTCTTTCCCAGTTAGGAAAGTCTGTCTCAGAAACCAAATTATAATCAAGAAGTTGCTTAGTGAATCAAGAGAAATAGTTGAATTATCTTTATGGCTACTATCATGAAGCCTTGATTGCCTGATGTAAACTTCCCTAAAAGAACATTGTCAATATCACACAGAACTTATTAGGTTCCTTTTACCCCAGTTAGAAACTCCCCCTTTTTCTTTTTTCTTTTTTTTGCCCTTCTGAAACTTCAGGTTGACTCTACCTTCTTTTCACTCATTCTCCAAATCTAGACAACACCATTAATTTCCATTATAGTTAGGCAAGTTCATGTCAAATTCTTAGGATATTTTCTGCATCTATTTGGAAGATATCCCATGAAATGACTTATAAATTGTTGTTATTCATTATTTGTAAGTTTAAATCTATTTTCAAATATGAGAAGTACTTGTATTCTGTCTGTACTCAGTATACTTGCTGTTTTGAAAAAAAAACACTGTTCTGATTATTCTCAACAGTAAAAAGTTGCCATTCTTTGAAAATCAATATGATTTTTTAAATAATAATGGAAAGTCAGATCCAAACTGGCTGAATAAGATAGGTAACTAAGAGGAACAGATTATGCTTGTTCAAAAAGTTATGTCAAAAAGAATTACATTACTTTATTGATTACTGTTTTACAAGGATTTCTCAGAAGGGAGAATTTTAAAATTTTTTGAGCAATGATAGTAAGAATAAACAAATGCCGTAAGTAACTTTCCAAGTTAGCCATTTTGGTGAAGGGATTATTCATATGCATAGAGGTACTAAAATGTTTTCTAGTCATTCCATATGTTCCATCTTATTCATGAAAATTTTTCTGCCTTCTCCTTCAGTCTGAATTCTTTCAGTCTTATAATTCAGTGATTCTCACACATTTTATCTTAGGACTACATTACTGCAAAAATGGCAAGGAGG
>NW_006921851.1:3983375-3985609 GCF_000298275.1 Orycteropus afer afer | reverse complement strand
CCACGCCCAACAGAAATAACCCAGGTGGGCGACTTTAAAATCAGGATCTCCTCAGTTGCTAATAGCAATTCCCACCTTGGAGTTTACAAAGACTTATGGGTAGAAAAGCCACACTAAGTAATTTACTACACCGCAATTACATATTTAAAAATTATTAAAGAGTTCAAAGAACTTTTGATTAATTGTTATATGTATCACTGAAACTGAGAAATTTAAAATTTTTAAATACTGGCATTCATATAAAATGATAACAATAAAACTATTGAATATTGCTATAAGTAATATGGTATGTTACAAAAATAACTTATTTTCTAAACTGAAAAAAATTAGAACAGTGACATTGTGTTTTTGTTGTTGTTGTTTGGTGCCATCAATTTGACTCCAACTCATAGTGACCATATGTACAACAGAACGAAACATTTCGCAGTCCATTGCCAGCCTCACAATCCTTGCTAAACCTGAACCTGTTGTTGCAGCCAGTGTGTCAGTTCGTCTCGTTGAGGGTGTTCCCCTTTTTCATTGACCATTCACTTTGCCAAGCATGCTATCCATCTCCAGGGAATGGTCCCTTCTGACAACATGACGAGGGTAGGTGAGCTGAAGTCTGGCCATTCTCGTTTCCAAGGAGCATTCTGGCTGTACTTCTTCCAGGACAGATTTGTTAGTTCTTCTGGCAGTCCATGGTACTTTCAGTAGTCTTTGCCAACACCACAACTCAAAACTGTCAGCTCTTCTTCATCTTCCTAATTCATTGTCCAGCTTTCTCATACACACATGAGGCAACTAAAAACGCCAAGGCTTGGGTGAGGTGCACCTTAGTCTTCAAAGAGACATCTTTGCTCTTCAGCACTTGAAAGAGGTCTTTTGTAGCAGATTTTCCCTGTGCAATATGTCATCTGATTTCCTGACTGCTGTTTCCATTGGTGTTGATTGTGGAACCAAATAATATGAAATCTTTGACAACCTTAATCTTTTCTCCATTTATTGTGAAGCTGCATATTGGTCCAGTTGTGAGGATTTTTGTTTTATGTTGAGGTGTAATCCATAATGTAGACTGTAGTCTTTAATCTTCATCAGTAAGTACTTCAAGTCATCTTCATTTTCAGCAAGCAAGATTGTGTCATCTGCATATCGCAGGTTGTTATTCAGTCTTCCTCCAGCCCTGATGCTGTGTTCTTCTTCACATAGTCTAGCTTCTTGGATTGTTTGCTCAGCATACAGATTATAGTGTGGTGATAGGATACAACACTGACACACTCCTTTCCTCATTTTAAATTATGCAGTATCCCCTTGTTCTGTTCAATTGATAGCCTCCTGGTCTATGTGTAGGTTCCTCATGAGCACAATTGAGTGTTCTGGAATTCCCATTCTTCTCAATGTTATCTATAATTTGATATGATCCACACGATTGAATGTTTTTGCATAGTCAGTGAAACACAAACATCTTACTGGTAGTATTCTTTGCTTTCAGCCAAGGTCCATCTGACATCAGCTATGATATCCCTTGCTCCATGTCCTCTTCTAAATCCAGGTTGCAGTTCTGGAAGTTCTCTGTCAATATACTGCTGCAACAGTTTTTTAATTATCTTCAGCAAGATTTTATTTGCATGTGATATCAATGATACTGTTTGATTATTTCCACATTCTGTGGATCACCTTTCATTGGAATGGGTACAAATAGGGATCTCTTCCAGTCAGTTGGCCAGGTAACTGTCTTCCAAATTTCTTGGCATTGTTGAGTGTGTGCCTCTAGTGTGGCATCTGTTTGTTGAAACATCTCAATTGGTATTCTGTCAATTCTTGGAGGCTTGTTTTTTTGCCAGTTCTTTCAATGCAGCTTCAACTTCTTTCTTCAATACCATTGGTTCTTGATCATATGCCACCTACTGAAATGGAGGAACATCAACCAATTGTTTTTGGTACAGAAATTCTTTGTATTCCTTAAGTCTTCTTTTGATGTTTTCTGCATCATTAAATATTTTGCCCATAGAATCTTTCAGTATGACAACTTGAGGCTTGGATTTTTCTTCAGTTCTTTCAGCTTGAGAAATGTCAAGTGTGTTCTTCCCTTTTGGTTTTCTAAACATAGGTGTTTGCACATTTTATTATAATAATTGACTTTGTCTTCTCAAGCTGCTCTTTGAAATCTGCTGTTTAGCTCTTTTATCTTGGTTCTTTTTTTTTTTTTTTTTTTTTAATTGTTGCTATTTAGTTCAGTCCGACTAAACAACCTC